>NC_049912.1:13149941-13248529 GCF_001411555.2 Juglans regia | reverse complement strand
ATTTTATGGAGTAGAGAAGTCTCCCTTTGTAGGATCCTCCACCCTCGCTTTGCAAGCAAGGCAAGATTGGAACTTCTTAAGTCTTTGAAACCAAGCCCCCCTTTATATTTTGGCTCACACATACTCTCCCAACTTAGCCAATGGATCTTCCTTTCATTCTTTCTCTAACCCTACCAAAACCTAGCCATCATGGCCTTCATTTATGAACATAAACCCTTTGGCAATAGGAAACAACTCATTCATGTTGGTATAGAAAGTGCTACTGCTTTGATTAGCACTTCCCTACCCCCCCCTGAGGCAAAAGTTGCTTCCAACTTTGAAGCTTATTCCACACTTTGGTTTTAATCTCAGCAAAGGCCTGAGTTTTTGATCTTCCAACCATTGGTGGCAGCCCAGATATCTTTCATATTGCTATACTCTCTCAACTCCCCACTTTTGGAGAATCTGACCCTGCACCTCTGAACTCACATTCGAACTAAAAACCATAGCTATTTTGCTCATATTAACTTTCTGCATAGAAGCCTGCTCATAATTACTGAGTAAATTCTGAAGCTTGTCACTAGTAGGTATATCTGCTCTACAAAACTCAACACTATCATCAGCAAACAACATATGGTTAACTCGTGGGGCCCCTCTACAAATTCTGATCCCAGGTACAATGTTTTCCACCTGAGTAGCTCTTAACAAGCAGATTAAACCCTCAGTTCATAGGAGAAATAGACAAGGGTATAATGGATCCCCTTACCTAGTCCCCTTGCTCGGAACTATTGGACCAACATGCTCACCATTTACTAATACTAAAAATGAGACAATAGACACACAAACCATGATCATCTCTATCAATTTCTCAGCTAAACCCATTGATCTCATCACCTCTCTTAGAAAAGACCACTCAATCCGATCATATGCTTTACTCAGGCCTAACTTGATGGACATATAACCCTTCTTCCCCCTTCTTCTATTTTAAATAGTGAATTAACCCATAGGCAACCATAATGTTATCACTAATCAATCAACTAGGGATAAAGGCACTCTGTGTATCAGAGATAATCTTAGGAAGGATCCTCTTCAAACTATTTGCAAGAACCTTTGACACCAGTTTATATAGGACATTACAGAGACTAATCGGTCTGTAGTCTACCATGCAAGCAGGGTCTTTCTTTTTTGGAACCAAAGTGATAAATGTGTGATTCAACTCAGTTGGAACTTCATGGTATTTTTCACCGAATTAGTTGTCCTTATATTGCCCAACAAAATGGGCTTACTGAGTGTAAGCATCGCCATATTGTGGAAATGGGTCTCTCCATGCTTGCTCATTCTCATTTACCACAATCATTTTGGGTTGAATCATTCCTTACTGTTGTTTACATAATTAACAGCCTTCCTACTCCAGTTCTTAGTAACTCAAATCCCCATTATGAACTCTTTCACAAACAACCAGATTATTCATCATTACGAACATTTGGTTGCTTATGTTTTCCACTCCTTTGTCCCTATAATTCTCACAAATTAATGTACCGCAGCAAACAATGTATTTTTGTTGGTTTTGGCTATCATCATAAAGGCTATCGTTGCCTTGATCCCGTCTCTAACAAAGTTCTTGTCACTCGACATGTTGTATTTGCTGAAACTGTGTTTCCAGGTATTTCCACTTCTCAAAGTACCACCTCATCTCCTCCTACAAATGTAGCTCATGTGCCTGTTCTTCTTACCGCTGAAGCTATTCCCACTGAGGCTACCACTACCATTTCCAATTCAAGTATTTCTTCATCTCTTGAGAGTATAAATTCTGATTTTCATGACCAATCTCCAACCTCTCTTCCTGCAGCTTCCATAGTTCTGTTTCTGACCTCCCACTAGTCTCACCACCTCCTCAACCTCATCGTCATCCAATGATAACACGGTCCCATACAGGTTCTCTTTGTCCTAAAGAATTTCCCGATTATCAAATATTTTATTCTACAAAGCATCCACTTCGTTCTTAGAGCAGTGTAATTCAACCAACTGAACCTACTTGCTATTCACAAGCTTCCACCTCCTCTGAATGGCAAGCTACTATGGGTCAAGAGTTTGATGCTCTCGTCTCAAATGGTACTTGGACACTATGTCCTAAACCTACTGACCACAACATTGAATGCAATAAGTGGGTCTATAAAATTAAACGTAAGCTAAATGGTTCTATCGAGCGCTTCAAAGCAAGGCTGGTTGCCAAGGGGTATGATCAACAATGTGGAGTTGATTTTACTGAAACGTTTAGCCCAGTAGTCAAATCTTCCACCATTCGACTGATCCTTGCTTTGGCAGTAAACTTTGACTGGTGCATTCGACAGTTAGATGTCTCAAATGCATTTTTACATGGATATTTAGATGATGTTGTTTACATGGAACAACCCTCGTGGCTTTGTTGGTCCTCAATATCCTCAGCATGTGTGTCGTCTGCACAAGGCTCTTTATGGCTTGAAGCAGGCACCACGTGCATGGTATTATAGACTCTCTCAAGTTCTCATGGAACTCGGTTTCTCTACATCTGCAATGAACTCTTTCTTATTTATATTATCCTAAAATCATATTTTGATTTATGTTCTTGTATACGTGGATGATATTCTTATCACATGCAACAACACTTCCACTTTTTTCTTTGTTATCAAACAGCTGCAATTAGGGGTGCAAATGGTTCAGACTAGACTGAACACCCCATAGGGACCGGACTGGACCGGTAGTTATCGGTCCGGTCCGATGGGTCCATTCGGTCCGGCCTATTTTTTTTAAATCAATTAATAAAAACAATTAATTTAAAATGCTAAATTAAATTAAGTCACTTATTAATGTAGATTATGTAACAAAGTCAATAAAAAAAATATTTTATATGGTCAATAATAATAAATTAGATGAAAATTACATTATTAATTTATATAATTACTATATAATTAACTAATTGATATTATATATTAGTTAATTCATAGAATATTAACAAGTGTTAATAACATATTTAAAATTTTATATTGTTAATAGTGATAGGTTAGATGAAGATATATATAAAATATTATTAATTTATAGAATATTAATAAGTATTAATAACATATTTAAAATTTTATATTGTTAATTGTACAATTATTATATAAATAATATATATAAAATATATTTTTATTTTTATTTTTTATTCGGTCGATCCGGTTCGGTCCAAGAAATCTCCACCCCGGAACCAGACCGAAGACCGAAATTCCGTACTTATTGGACCAAAATTGACCATGTATTTTTCGGTCCGGTCCAATCGGTTTCTCTGGTCCGGACCGACCATTTTACACCCCTAGCTGTTGCAATCTTTCGCCATGAAGGATCTTGGTGATCTTAGCTATTTCTTGGGTATGGAAGCGCATCGGATTTCAAATGGTTTAAACCAGCGACAATCTAAATATATTTTGGATCTTTTTTATCGAGCGAGTATGATTGGTGCAAAACCGTATGCTGCTCCTTCGGTTAGTGGAACCAAACTCTCTAGTTTTGAGGGGTCTTCTTTGTCTGAAACTGAAACTATTACATATAGACAGCTTGTTGGTGGCTTACAGTATTGCACACTTACTCGGCCTGATCTCGCATACTCCGTAAATCAATTGTTCCAATTCATGCACTCTCTCACTACTTCACACTGGATTGCACTCAAAAGGGTCCTTCGCTATCTTGAAGGAAGTGTTGATCACGGCTTGTTCTACAGCAAAGGAAAGTCTCAACTCAATATTTACAGTGATTCAGATTGGGCTAGAAATCCTGATAATCGATGCTCAACAACTGGCTATGATGTCTTCTTTGGCTCATGCCTTGTCTCTTGGTTTGCCAGGAAGCAGTCTGTTGTCTCTCGGTCTAGTATTGAGGCAGAATATCAGACTCTATCTTATGCTACAGCTGAAGCATATTGGATACGTATGCTTTTGCAGGAACTTCATCTTTCGTTATCCACTCCACCAACCATATGGTGCGATGATATTGGAGCTCTTTCATTGGTCTCTAATCCGATTTATCATGCTCGCACTAAATACATCGAAATAGACTTCCATTTCATTAGGGAGAAAATGCTGAACAAGGATATTATCATTCGGTTTATCTCTACCATTGATCAAATAGCTGATGTCTCCACCAAAGGCATTTCTACATCTCGTTTCACAACTCTCCGTGACAAGCTTCTGGTTATTCCTCCTCCCAACAGCTTGCGGGGGGCTGTTGGAGTTAATCCTCATGATTCAGCATGCAAGCCCGAGTCTTTAGCAGATAAAGATTTTCCACAATAGAAGTCTGATATGCATCAATATTTAAATTCAAATTCAAATATTGTATATAGATAACATCAGTTCAAATAGATTTAAATTGTAATTGATAACGTCTTGTAATCTATATATACAAACTATATTACTCTGTTTTGGTATTGAGAACCAAAACAATTCTATACACTTCGTAGTTTATTTCACTCTTTTTTTAAAAAAATGTTTTAAAAAATCTTTTGGGATGAAAAGTTTGGTCCAAAAAAGCACTTATGCTGTTTAGTCGATCTTTACAATAATATGCTCCAAATATTTTCTACAAAGAGATAGATATATCTTGTGGATATTACACGGAATTTGGTACTTGCATGCAGAAAATACTTGGAGTAGATTATTGACATAATAGTAAAGAATTTGTTTCATTTTCGAGGCATATTCACTTAGAGAGGAGAAGGAATTAAGAGCTATATTTATAGCTGGGAATAATATATGCTTGTGAATTAAATTATACTCCAATCAGTGTAGCATTGTAATGCTTATGAATTACAGCTTTATTCTACAGTACTACACATGGAAATGGTCGGCCTAGCCTGGCCATAAAGAGAAACGTACATCAATAAATCGTTGAAGTATATATATGATGGCCAAACAAAAACAATCGAGAAGATGATCTGCAAATCTATTTATGTTCGGTTTAGTTGATCGAAATTCAAACCATACATACATATATATATATATATATATATATATATATTTGTATAAACTAAACCAAATTATTAATATATAGCCTGCATGCATATATATATATATATAATTATTAATAATTTCTTTGTATGAATACTATCACATGACTGGATAAGCCTCAATGATGGACGGTATAGATGGGATTTTGATAATTTTGTAGCGAGGAAAGCCAGCATCCATCAACAATTGCTTCCATTCAACCTCAGTCCTCTCCTTTCCGCCAGTGGTGTGTGCCATCATAACCAAGTCGAATACCATTCGTGTATCTTGATACAAGTCATCATTTTCTTTCTCAAGAACAATATCTACAATTATAACCTTTCCACTCTTTGGTGGTATTGCTTTCTTGCAATTCTTCAGAATTTTGATGCAATGTTCGTCGCTCCAATCGTGTAGCACACACTGCATGCACCAACAATATTACATATATATAATTAATAAATTATTTTTATGTAGAAGTTATACTACTTACAAGTCGGTGTGTAAACACTTTGTTTATTGCTAGACTTATTACAATTGAAAAAAAAGTTAAAACATCAATATTATTTTTAAAAAAATTATACATGGAAACCTTATAACATACCATATGCATACACACATCTATCTAATTAACATGAGATTTGTCATTTTTTTTTCCTTCTATCTTAATTTTTAAATATGTGTGTGTTTAAATAGAAGAGTGAAATTGAGAAATCACATATTAGTTAGATGGAGGTGGGTGGTGTGAGACTTCCTTGTAGCATTTCTCTTCTTTTTATGTTTGATGATATAATAGGGTTTCATTTTAGTGCAGTGTATGTGTTTTGTGTGTCAATAAATAAGCTTACGAATAGATTTTTTTTTTTTTTTTTCTTTTGTATAGTAAAAAGAAAATTTTTAATTGCAAGCTTGTTTATTGACACACCAAACACACCACTATTGTATTGTGGAAGCCTTCCAATTCGACAAACATGCATTAAAATGTAATGATGTTTTGATGTTTGTTTCGATTGTAATGGGGCATAGCAAGTATATATGGTCATGAAAGTATATATGGTCACCATCGATATACCCAGCTTATATATAAGTTAAAAACTTTTCCTTTAGCATCCAAAGAGGAGGGAACAGACAAAAAGACCTCTAAATACATACCTTAATGAAAATTGCATCAGCACTAGGAATGGCCTCAAACATGTTCCCTCCAACATGGGAGACCCCTTGGCGGAGTGGTGCAGCGGCAACAACATGTGGGAGATCAAAGTTAATAGCTTTGATATGTTGATGTGATTTAATGATCTTAGCTATCATTTCTCCCGTCCCACCTCCTACGTCCACCAATGATCCAATGGAATTAAACCCATCTTTGTACTCCGTAAGGACTACCCCCATCATGATCTTGGTCGTACATGTCATGGCATCGTTGAAGATCTTGTTGAATTCAGGATTTTTTGCTGCAAAGTCCCACATCTCACAACCATGTGCTTTCTGAAACGCAATGCCACCTTCTTTGACACATTGGCTCAAGCAATGCCATGGCGACAATTGCCATGGGTTGTTCTCCATTATCACCATTGGCACTAGGCTCAGCTCAGCATCATGCAAAAGCCATCTGGACGTCTCGGTCGATCCGTAGAGTGTGTCGCTGCCGTCTGGCAAATGATGTTCAGTGAAGATCTTTTTGTGGACAAGTGACCTCATTATTCGTGCGAGGTAAGGGATATCAGGAGAAGTAGGAGAATCAATCTCAGAGGCTATTTGGTTCAAAGTAACTGGAACGCCATGAGAGTGTATAATGTCAGCAATGCGAAGCTCCACAGCACATTTCAATGCCATGGAGTCGGCAAAGGCGAATAAGAGTTGCCAAATTGCAGCCTGGCCTTTCTCCAGTATTGGCATAATCTCTTCGTTTCGTTCCATTCTCTTCTCTGATCTCACACACAAATATGAATTAGATGTTAATTGGTATATGTGAAGTGAAAGCGTGAAAGGTTTCTATTTAAAAACAAATACGTTATTGGTTGTTGGATTGTCACGATAATTCTACTTACCATTCAAACAAAAACATTATTTGGAGATTTGAATGGTTCGCCTATATAATTAGATCAGTACTTTAAAAATGGACATATTCTCTTTAGATAATAAAATAATTTGTGTATATATTTAACTAAGATCGATTACGTTGTACGTTGCAATATAAATATATATATATATATATATATTTTTTCTTTCAATTAATTTGTTTTGAAGTTTAGCGGCCTGATTCATTAATTAATCTCGTTTACTTCTGTTTGAAATAATTAATCCACATTAATTATATATATACCGCGTAGGCCAGCGCTATCTTATATAATTACCATTGACCAAATAAAGCAAGGTAATGAAGCATAAAAATCAAATACTAACTATGTGATCTAAACTGTATTCCGTCATTTTTTACATTTATCTTATTATTTATTTTTTAGTTTCTTTATTGTTAATTAAAATAAAAAAAAAAGAATTTGCCTCTCGGATTTTTGTTTATAGAGATTGAGTCATCTGTTTCTATAAAGGATGATGTTGAATTTTTGTTGAGACAAATAGTATTGTCTCTTGGACGTTTATTTATAGAGCTATAACAATAATAGTGAAGACCAGACCAATTACAAAAAAAGATAGTGTATTGATGAAATTTCAAATATATTATTTTAATTTATGATGTCATATTTGATATTTTCGAATATATTTAGTCATGAATATAAATTTATCTAATAAATAAATGATGATAGTTTAAATAATAAAAAAAAAAAGAGCCCGCGTGAAAGGCTAGCCCCGCTGCAAACCTTGACTTGCTGCCATGATGAACATGGGGAGGTAAGATTAGGCAAGCGGCTTCCCTAGAACCTTGAGCGGCGGTGTTAATGACATATAAGTTTGAGGTGAGAACCTCCTAAATTTGTAAGAAAAATTATATTTATCATTCTTATATTATATATTACACATAATTTTTTTTATTAAATATATAATGTATAAATGATGAATAGAAAAAATCTTTTAATTTAATAAGATCAATAAAATAAAATAAAAAATAAAATATAACGTGTGATGTAGGATATTGAACATATCCCACGCCCTCAAATGGCGGTGAAAATGACAAGAAATCAACGTAATTATGAATTAATTCATGGGTACTCATCTAACCAGTTGCATTATTTCAAAATAATATAATATTATGAGACCCTAATTGTCAGTTATTTTTTTAATTTTCTAATAAATTTTATTGATCACATCCAGAAGGTATGACACATCCATGATCCATTGCTTTTGGTAAATGGAGACATTTCTTCAATTTGAGCTTTTATTAATTAGTACACATGATAATGCACAATTCAACACATTAGAATTAAAAATTTCCATTTGATGACATGAAAATAATTGAAATTGATTGAACAAAAAATTATTAGATATTATGGTGAAAACTTTTAAATATGGCTTAATTAATTGAATGCAAATCCTAATTAAATATAGGGATTAATTAAAAGAAAATCTTATACATATTTTAAGCGATGATTACTGATAATTAATAATTAATGTATGTCTCCTTCATGCCTTGAGACACATCTTAACAAAATACAAATTAAATCTCTGCATCATACCATTGCTTTTTTTTTTATCTTTCGTTTATGAGCTTTTTTTATCCTTCATGCCTTGTTTGTTTTCCAAAAACATCTCATCTCATCTCATCTCATCTCACCTCATCATTACAACTTTTCCAAATCCCCACACAAAATAAAATAAACAATTCAACTTTTTCAAATCCCAAAACAATAATAATATTAAAAAATTATATTCTAACAATATTTTATTCAACTTTTTAACTTTAATCTCAACTCATCTCATATCATCTCATCTCATCTCTGAAAACAAACGAGCCTGCAAGAATTTGTAATGGAAAACCAATTTACGAGGAAAGGTTGTCATGATCTGGACAACCGTTTCTTGGACTAGTGTGCAAAATCTGAAAATGATTCTATTTAATTAATTATCTGAAAACTGTTTATGAATTCTAGAGAAGCAATTAATGATAAACTTATTTGTGATTTCTACAAGAAAAACTCTTGTTTTTATGTCAGTTATTTGTTATAAAAATGATCATTTCTTATAAAAATAAATCTATTGATCTTGTCACAAATTATCATTTTCGTGGCAAATAATTTGTCATAAATATTTATTTATTTTTTGTTATATATATATATATTTATATAACTTGTGTGAGTCTTATTTTATGGAAAAGGTTGAGAGACCATTGTAAAACAAGAAAAAATAGCACATGCAAGATGTTTAAATATGGCAAGAGTAATTTACTTATGATTCATGTTTTTGTTTTCTTGAGCTCTAGGACGGAGAGAGAAAAACATATAAAATAGATCTCATAATATTTATTGAGCATTTAATTGTATTCGAGAAATTCTATTGAGCAGTATTTATAAATGTTGTGAGACCCAGTACGTACTTTATTTATCTAACTTTCTCTCGCTAATAAGCCTAAAGTTTGTATTAAAACTCTAGGAGATCATCTAAATCATATTTTTGGTAGCATTCGTCTAAGACAGACAAATTACAATGAAAGGCAGTACTGATCGATATATACATATATATATATATATATATATATATATATGTATACATATATATATATATAGCAAACATTAATAGCTAGGCATGGCATGATTATTTTAGAGAAATAACAAATTCATATGGAATGTGTCTCCCCACTGAAATGCAGATGATATATATGATATTACTGCACACAGTACTACTGATCTACTACACGTGGAAACATCCTATTACTCATGATGTAAGAAATTATAAATAAACAAGACCGAAATAACAATATTTAGTACCTCGTATTGTAAACAAGATCTAAATTCTAAGGAATTGGTCTGCATGTTTGGCGTTCTTGCTTCAAGAAATATTATTTTCCGACGGTGGAGCTCATTATTGTAACCTTATTTGAAAAATATATAGTAAATGATTACGTACGTTGTTTGTAAATTTTTAATCAAGTTATTATTAGTGTATTTTTGTGTATATATATATATATTTAAATATTTAAAGATTGATGTTTAAAAAATGATTAAAAAAAAATATATATATAATTCTATGACTAGAGAGTACACTCAACGCGGATACATGCATATGCCGGAAGGAAGAGATAATATTACCTCTTCTTTTATTTATCTTAATTAGCTAGATTTGGCGTGCTACATTAATTAAGAGCTAGCGTTTCTAGTAGTAGTAGTTTGACATAATCCTCATGACTTGGTCGGCCCTAAATGCAATCCACCATAATAAGAAGACACTTTTCACACGTTTGTACATGATCAAAGATGAATATGACTCTTCATAAAATATATTTCTTGCACAACAAGTTTTTGTGAATGTCAATATCAGTGAAATAATCATCGTTCTTTATAATCGTATTCGTAATAATTCTAAAGAGCATGCTACATATATACAAATTCTGAGCGTTCAAGTTCGAGCTAAATTTCTCTCTAGATATAATTTTTTGGAAGTGAGACATGCCTCTTGTTTAATTAGTTCGATTATAAGAAGAACTAGACCCATATGATCAATTCCTTGAAAGAATGGGAAAATATTAGAGAAATCAATCAAAGTAAATATATATATATATATATATATATATATCAAGATGTATATTTTTTTTATATAATGTAAATGCCTTGTTTACCTTCTTGTGGAGTAATATACATATAATTCACTCAAATTTAATAATAGCCATCTACTTGAATTAAGGCTTAACCCAATAGATAAAATGGGTCCTGGCCGATACATCGCATTGGCATTCCTTGGGTACTCATGCATGGGTCTTGTTGACGAGAGCAACATATGTCACATCATGCGCAATATTAAGATATAGTGAGTGCATGCATGTCGAACTAAGCGTACAAATCAATGTGAATTCCGGAACTAAGCACACGATTTCAACAAGTGATTTCCTGCCCAAATCTCGACTTGTGCGTTCCTGCTTCTGTTCTTAGAACTTGACCTATCATATCTCCTGCCTAGATCGTCAACATTAGGACAGAACTCGAACCCGAGAACTTGCCAAAATCTCTTTTGCATACCTCCTAAGTAAGGATTAAATCTCGGATGTCATCGTATTTTAATTTCATTTTACGAGCAGAATTACTTACAACCATTCTAATGGCTTCCCAACTATTTGACAATGATGCCAACAAAATCAACGGTAATCTCATCATCAAACTCAATATTGACCGATGACAATTGATTAGTGATAATATTAAATTTATTCAAATGTTGGGCAACAGATGTACCTTCTGCCATTCTCAGATTGAATAGTTTTTTCTTTAGATGCATCTTGTTATTTGCTGACGATTTTTCATACATACCTGACAAATTCTCCATGAGATCCGATGTGGTTTTCTTCTTAATAACGTTGTGTGCCACTAATCTAGATAGGGTGATCAATCGTATAATCTCCAAGACTTGTTGATCTAACAGGTTCCACTCAGCATCGTCCATGTTGTTCGAATTTAAGATGGAGCCTCTTTTCTAGAGATAATCCTTGATCTGCAACCTCTAGTATCCAAAGTCTGTCTTATAGAGATATTAATCTTAAATACTTTCAGCAAGATAGAGATGACATTCCTTAAATGAAATCTATTCCTCGAATTGGGGAATAAGAAAATTTTCTAGAAATAGTCACAAGAATGATGAATTATGAAATGGCATGCTAAAGTGGAAATGGTTATTAATAAGGAATCTAAATTTGTCGTAATTGCTTTAATAGACTCAATAGCAAACCTAAATTGTTTCAAAAAAGGTACATGGGTACTACCAACTAAGTATTACGAAAAAATAAAAGAAAAATAAAAGAGATATTGCAGCCTTCACTTCTTCTCCAGCCATCGTTCTCTTCCAGCCCCGAACCCCAAACGTGGCTCTAATACCAGTTGTTGTAAAAACACCACACCCACAAACTACGATAACGAGAAGGACAATAAAACGATAAATGTGAAATTACAGGAGTCAATCACACACAACCACATGACACAAGATTTATGTGATTCGACAACGTTCCTATGTCCACGAAGCTGCAAGAAATTTTATTCAGAGGAGATTTACAACACATAGTGAGTTACAAGAGATTCTCTCTACTCACAATCTCAACTCTCTCTCTCTCTCTAAGGCTTCTCTCTCTCTCTAAAGAATGCCCAAAACGTCGTTCCTCTCCTCTCTAGCTTCAATCTGTTGCCTTTCAACAAATAAAACATTACATATATATAGCACGGTGCCAAAAACCCTAAGGCATCAACTTTCTAGGTTATTCGCTCAAGTAGAATGTCGAGCACACCTTGAGTGAACTTTTTATCAAACATTCGCTCGAACAGCCTATCAAGTGAGCCTCGATTGAACTCTCTTTCAAACGTTCACTCGAGCCAGCCATCGAGCGCATCTCGAGCGAACTCTTGGGTTCAGTTTCGCTTGAACCCAATGTTGAGCACTACTTTTTTTGGTTGACGTTGTGGCCCCTTTTGGTTGATGTAGAAGGCCCTTTTTGGTTGATATGGCAGCCCCTTCGATATCAAGATTCAAGATTCAACCCAATGAACTTGACAAAGAACTGGTGTCCTAGACCAACACCTTCGGACATCCAATTTGAAGAAAGAAGCTTTCAAAGTAAATTTTTAGTATTAATTGACAAACTATATTGATATGAATCCATGAGAATGAAATTCTTTGAACCCACAATCAATTTGAAAACTCACCCAAGAAAGCTAAAATCAAGCTAATGAAAAATTTAGACCAGTTGAGAAATTCGTTTCAAGAACCTAGATTATATGAAAATCTAGACCCGCTTAAGAACCTGTTTTAAGAACCTAAGTTATAAGGAAGAACGCCACAAAAGTTGTGATTTTCCTTTATTAAGTTTAAAAGTTCATTCAAGGAGATAAACTCAACTCATAATGAATAAATTCATCAAATTTCATAAACTCATAAAATGAGCCTACAAAGAGTATTTAAACCAAAACCTAATTAAACTCTAGCCAAAGTAAATCTCCATCTTTCAAAAATACCCCTTGAGTGAATAGTACCAGGCTACAATAACTCGGCTACAGTAACTTCTTGAAACCCTTGTTCAACAAAATAAAACTTATATGGGCCAAACATCCTCAAACCCAATTATTCTAAACTAATAAAATAAATCATTTAAATGATTTAAACAAATTGAAAGCCTTCAATAACAATAGACCCAAATAATAACTCTAAGTCATGTCTTCCACAGCTTGTATCAAATGGATCAAAACTGGTTATTCTTCTTTAAAACTCATCTTGTGTGTTGGGCTCTTGTTAGTTTCATCCCAAGTGTATTGCATCAATCATTACATTGCTTCCTTGATCTTATAATTGGCCCATCTGGACGTTCTAAAGAATCTTTAAGACTAGGTCTATATTGGTGTCCATCATATATGAATGGAACAAAGATGGTTTTTCTGAACAAGAAATCCTAAATATATTTCAACACATGACAATAGTAGCTAATAACTATTTGGTCAACCAAGAAATAAGACAACCTAAAGTCATAGACTTACTCACTTTGGGGTTCACAGGAACCTAAGACAATGGTGGGAAAAATATCTTGCTAAAGAAAACTATGTTGTAAAACAAGATGAACAAGAAAACCCAAGATAGAACTAATGTACTCGTATACACCATCATGAAACATTTTCTAGGAAGACCAATTAATATAACCTCAAGAATATGCGACCAGTTAAGTAACCTTAGATGCCCAACCTTGAGTATTTTAGATTGTATAAAGATTTTTTATGTCAAGAGTAATGATAAGAGAAGACTATAAGAAACCTTTCTGCAAAGAAAAATTCATAAATGGCCTCCCCAATTTATTTGCCCATAAAATTAGAGAAGTTTTAAGTAACCAAAAAAAAAAAAATTAGACTATGATAATCTCACGAATGGGGACATCATAAGTATAATAAACAAGGAAGGATTAAAGATGTGTATAGACATGAAAATTAATAATCAAATTAACAAAAAAAAAAAAAAAAAAGGCCAAATATGAAATGAGAAAATTCTGTGAACAATATGGATTGCCTTATGTAGCCCCCCATCCAGGAGAAAAAGTAAAGATAAATATTTCAAAAAATTAAAAAGATATTACAAGACCAATTACATAAAGAGAAGAAATTATTAACCAGTGAAATTTTAAGAAACAAATATTACAAAAATAACTAGAAAGATAAGAGTAAAGTAAAATGTAGAAAATCAAGTCATTACAAAACAGAAAGAAGAGTTAAAGATAAGATTATCCAATTACAAATGTCTCTTGAAGAAAAAGAAAAACTCTATAAAATCTTAGAGTTAAGAGAAACTTCTGATGGTGAAATTTTAAAAGAAGATACTACTAGCTCTATCGATCTGACGACAACAGAAGTAGAAGAGTCTAATAGTCCAGATATTGAATTAGGATGTTTAGATACATGTTCCAAGAAAAAAACAATATCAGTATTAAGTAAACAAGAAGAATGACAAATAGATTTTAATTAATAGAAAAGGTCGATGACAACGAATTAAAAGCTCATACCTTAAAAAATTTAAGAAACTACTTAGCAAGGAAGAAACAAAAAAATAAATCTAAATAATATAGTAGATAATTTCTTTTTAGAAAAAAAAAAAACCATTAACCCTTCAGGATCTACAACAAGAAATAAGTCAGATTAAGAAAAAAATAATGAAATTAAAGAATGAAAATAGAAAATTTCAACAAGAAGTAATTACAATCTTAAAGACTTTCAGCAAGATAAAGACGACATTTCCCAAATGAAATCTATTCCTCGCATTGGGGAATAAGAAAATTTTCTAGAAATAATCACAAGAATTAATGAATTATGAAATGGCACGCTAAAGTGGAAATGGTTATTAATAAGGAATCTAAATTTGACGTAATTGCTTTAATAGACTCAGTAGCATACCTAAATTGTTTCAAAAAAGGAACATGCATGAAAGAAAAATTAACAACAACTAATGGAAGAAAAATGAAGATAGATTATAAATTATTAAATGCATATATTTGAAAAGATGAACATGGTTCAAGTTATCATTTGTTTTAATAAAAAAATATGCAATAAAACAAAGTTATTCTAGGAAATCCTTTTATGCCTGCTTTATCCATTCATAACAGACAACAATGGCATACACTAAAAGAAGTATCCATCTCAAGAAAAATCAATCTCATAAAAAACAAGACGAAATACTTAAATTATTTAAAGGAAGAGATTAAATACAAAAGAATTGAATAACAACAAACTAATAAAATGTTTTAACAAAAGAATGAAATATTTCAAGAAAAAAATCGAGGAATTCTTTTCAGACTAGGGCTGTACAAAAGCCGACCCAATTGACTGCCACCGACTCCAACTGGCCGCTGGAGCACGGAACCAGCAGAGAACCGGTCGGCCAGAGGTACGATTTCTTCAAAACCGAAGTAGGTCGGTTCGGCAACGGTTTGACCTTGTGCTAAACCAATGAACCGGCCAATCCCATACTTCTATATTTTTTAAAATTATACCTATCTAAAATGATGTTGTTTCACTTAAATGAGTGAAACGACGTCGTTTAGAGTTTATAGTTAAAAAAAAAACTAAACGAAACGAAACGGCGAAGCGAAATAGCGTCGTTTCATCCTAGGGTTTAAACATCCCCGGGCACTTCCCTCTTCTTCTTCTCGACTTCACTTCGCAGCCTCCACTCTCCAGCCCTCCACCTCCAGCTTTCCCTCTCTAGCCTCCACCTCCACTGCTCCACACAGTTCAAAACTTCTAATTTCCCAATTCCAGCCTCTGGCAAACGTTGCAACCCCGGTGTTTATAATCCCACTCCAATTTCATCCCCCTCACAAGTCACAACGCACCTCCACTTTTTGTACTTAGTTGTTTTTAGCAAATGACTCCACAGAGTCATTTTCAGCAAATGAATCCATCAAACCTCGAATGTACTTAGTTGTTTGTGCCATAGAAGTGAGTTTTCTGACATCTCAACATTATTTGCTTATATTCGGACAAACTTAGACATACATGTAATGGATGATTTTGGTGAATGAGTTCTGTTTAAATGATTTTAGCTTGTCTTAGCAAGGAATGTGATAGATCACATTATCTTGATTTTCGTTCTAGCATTCACCGGACAAAGGTAGATTTTTTAGGTATGATTTTCAGTTTTTAACTTTTTTCTCACTTGAAAGTTGAGTCTCTTCACAATTTGCAGTTTATCTTCTCATGCTGACAGAGTCTGCTACAAATCGATAAACCGACTGTGAACCGGCCGGCAACTGGTCCTGCCAGTTTTACCCCCTTACACGGTCGGTTTCAACCAGTTTTCTCCCCCAAAATGATGTGATCGGTCGGTTTCAATTTTTTCACAAAACCGAACCGAGATAGTTGGTTTACAGCCCTAGTTCAGACATTCCTAATACTTTTTGGTACAGAAAGAAACATATAGTAAAAATATCATTCATAAAAGATTTTAATGAGAAAAACCTCCATACTAAAGCCCACCCAATTCAAATGAATGAAGAACAATGAAATTCTATAAAACATAAATTCAATAACTCCTAAAAAAGGGAATCATAAGAAAGAGCAAGTCACCCTGGTCATGCTCAGCCTTTTATGTACAAAACAAATGCTGAATTAGAACAAGGTGTACCAAGGCTAGTAATAAATTACATGCCACTAAACAAAGTATTAGAATGGAACTAAACAAAGTAATAGAATGGATTAGACATCCAATTTCAAATAAGAAAGATCTGGTCGATCGGAAAGGACAAGCCATTATATTTTTCAAGTTTGACATGAAAACTAGATTTAGCAAATACGAATCGATGAGAAAGATAAATATTAGGACTCCATTTACAACCATGTTTGGACATTACGAATGAAATGTAATGCTATTTGGATTAAAAAAAAAAAAAGCACGAAGTGAATTTCAAAATATAATGAATGAAACTTTTAGCCCATTCTCACATTTTTAAAAGTAAGTATAGATTATGTCCTCATCTATTCAAAGTCAATAGAGGAACATTGGGAACATCCAAATGCTTCCTTAGAAGTAATAAAAATAAACGAATTAGTTGTTTCAAATTTCAACAACTAAAATAAATTTTTTTTCCAAACAAGATAACATTCTTAGGGTAAAATATTTATGAAAGAATGATCAACCCTATAGATAAAGCTATCTAGTTTTCTGATAAATTCCAAAATCAAATTCTAGAGAAAACCCAACTCCAAAGACTTTTAACGTTTGGTTATGCAGTTCAGATGAGATGAGATGAGATAAGATGTTTTATTGAAAGTTGAATAAAATATTATTATAATATAATTTTTCTTGAGATTTGAAAAAATTGAATTATTTATTATATTGTGTGTGGGAGTTTGTGAAAGTTATAATTATTATATGAGATGAGATGAGATAATTTAGTTTTGTGTAATCAAACCAGCTAGGATTCTTAAATTACATTTTAGAATTCTACCAAGAATTCAAAAAAGGTGCAAACCTTTGTTTGATAGACTCAAAAGTAATCATCCACCATGGACAAAAGAACATATTTCCTTTGTCCAAGAAACTAAAAAATATGTCAAAACACTACTCTGTCTTGGCATTCCCTCTACAGATTCCTTCAAAAATAATAGAAACGGACGCCTTTGACATAGTTTATGGAGACATCTCCAAACAAAATCTTGAACTTGAATCCCTAGAACAAATTTTTTGATTCCATTCTATCATATGCAATTTTGCTCAAAGTAATTATAGTAATTATAGTCTTATTTGTATCAAAGTTTCAGCAAGATCTTTTAAACCAAAAGTTTTTAATAAGAGTAGATTGTAAAAATGCAAAACTTGTCTTGGAAAAAGATAAGGAAAAAGATGAAAAAATATATCATCAAAAGAAGTTTTCGCAAGATGGCAGTCCATTTTAAGTATGTTTTGTTTTGATATAGAATATAAGAACTCAATTCCTGACTTCCTACCTTGTGAATTTTTAAAGGGAGAAAATAAGTGACAAAAAAACCATCTTCCTCACAAAGTAAGACTAAAACTAAAACATCCAAGAAATAAGAGTTTGAAAAACTAGTAGTCATCGCTGGACATGGTATAGAATACCAGCCAAGTCTCCCCAAGTTATTATTCAGTCAAAACAAATATCAAGTCCTCAAGCCAATTGCAAGACCAACCCTTGGACCAATTGGCAGACCCACCTATGAGTTTGCTTTGGCTTTCTCAGCATACATAAGTTTAAGACCATCCACCCAGAAAAATCCATACCAGGTTGTGGATTTTGAAACTCAATCAAATACTCAAAAAATGCCTTATATCCCAAAGAACCAGTCGTTATACATTCTCAAGCAGTATACAAGTAACCTATTTAGAATAGAACCTGATCAAATTCACATAAAAGATCGAAGAGACTTAGCCAAAGATTTTTATCATCCGAAATGGTATTTTGCCCCACCTCACCCAGTTAAGTCTATCAAGTATTACAAGTCAATTCTTGAACAAACGACCTCGTTTGTATTCGTAACACATCTCAACCCACCTTAACTCATCTCATCTCATCATTACAACTTTCTCAAATTCCTTCACAAAATATAATAAACAATTCAACTTTTTCAAATTTCAAAACAACTTTCCTAAATTTCCACACAAAATATAATAAATAATTCAACTTTTATTCTACTATTCACAAACTATCTCAACTCATCTCTGAATCCAAACCACTCCTAGTCAGCTGTTTTCAACCCCATCATGGACAAGTTTGACCCCACTGGTCGAAAAATAGCAATATTCCACAAGTTGTACATTTTAAGTATAATTTTCAAAAAATAATGGGGAATTCACCCATCTGTTCTCGAGAAACTATAAAATCATGTAGTTATTATGACTATATGGAAGCATGGTTCAAAGTCCTTCTCTACCAAAATGAGACGTACACTTATTCTTGATTTTTAAATCTCGACAACTTCAAAAGTAAAATTCCAATTTGGTTTCTAAGATGGTGAAGTACTACCTTTGGCCCTGTCATGGAAATCTACTCGGAAGAAACTAGAAGTCATCAGACAGTTTTCTACTATCCTCCAAGTTGATGAACATGATTCTCAATTTCCTAGTTCCCTCATTTTCACAAGTATAAAGTCTTATGAATACTAAAATGAGAATTTGCCAGAGAACAAGATACTTGAATAAGAAAATTCTATGTAAAATGGTGGGATTAGTTCATGTTTCACGAGTTATCATACAAGTTTAGAAAGAATTCTCATCACCAACATACCAGTCCAAGTTCCTTGCAAAAAAAAGGACTCTAAACAGTCATGTCTTCAGCTATGACCCAAGTCAAAACAAAGAAAGACATTGCAGATCTTCTAAAAGAAGCCATGTGACAAATTGAAGGAGCACAAACTAATACATCTACGGTCTCCTCAGCATCATCTTCAGCAAGTTTAGAACAAGAAAATGAGTCATCAATAAAGCTTAGCCAGAGTCACACTCCTAAAACTAAGCTCAATTCATGAGTCAATGAAGTTTTCCAAGAAGCACAACATCCCTATTCTTATATGGGTGAATATTTTCTACGCTGAAGGAAGAAAAGGTAAAAGTAAAAATGTAACAAAAAATCAAGTAATCGACACTATTCATAGAATAGTAAAATCCAACAAAATACTATTTATGAATAGTGTTATCATCTTGTGATCAAATTTGCCTCAAGTTTGTAGAAGATTTCTATACTAGAGATTATTGCTACAAGATAATAAACTCTCAGTGCTACAAGTTAAAAACAAAATAATTTGACAGAAGAAAAGGCAAAGTGACCAATGCAGGAATCTTCATAGCACTACCATGTTAAAGTAAAAAAGTAAATAATTTGAGGGAAAAAAAAAAAAAAAAGACCAAAGTTGGAGGAATCCACCGAGCATTCCCAGTTCTCAGCCCTATAAGAGGGACACAATGAAAAACACCAATAACCAAAGAGCAAACTATAAAGAGAGAAAATCAGAGAGAAACTACTCCCTTATTTTCTTCATGTATCCCTATTCGTTTGAACCAAAAGTTGAAATCTGAAGTGATGTATTCCAATAAAGCTTAAGGTTGTAAGTAATCTTGCTATTCTAAATAAAAGTAGAATTTCAAAGTATATTTATTGTTTACCTGCTTATTGTTCACTTGCTTTATATATTATGTTGATGTTTATTACTTGCTTTAAGTATTATGTTTACTATTTACAAAGTCATTAAATTATTAAGAGCATCCATGCCTCACCTCCATCATAAATTGAAGTCTACTCCCAACCAATTTGAAAATATCTTCTCTAACCTCCAAGATACTCAATGTCATAGGGGGACAAATGTCTTCCCCTGTGACCGAAGATGAACTCCAACAATTCTATTTAAATTGCATGGTAGCCAAGTTTAGTATCAGAGAAAAGAAGAAGTATGGCATAAAAACATCTATATATTTTAATTTGAACTTTGCAGCTGAAAATTGTTTGACTACTTTTTCTTTTTTTTTTTTAATAATAATCAACAAACTTTCATTCATAAGAAACATTACATAGCAAACTGATCAAACCAAAGTGCATGATTCACAAAAGCTGGGACCTGGTCCCACCACACCTGGACATCAACTACATTCCATGCAAACCGTGCCAAGCTATGAGCTACCCCAATTCCTTCCCTATAAACATGTTGAATATGCAAATCTATAAAATGCTTCATTAGATCTTTAACATCCTTTATCAGATTACCATTTGATGAGGAAGACTCGTGACTAGCTTGTAGTTCCTGCACCAATACTAAATAGTCGGATTCTACCACCAATTTAGGAATCCCAAGTAGAAGACAGAGTTGCAGGCCTACAGCTAACAACTCGATTGTAGCAGGCTCGTCAACAATATCCTCCTTTTTGGTTGCTGCCATGACCACTTGCCCATCTTCATTTCTTAGAACCACACCTATTCCAGCTTTCCCCACATCTACAAACACTGCACCTTCAACATTTAGTTTTAAGAAACCTAGTGGAGGTGGTTTCCACTTACAAATTTTTTTCTCTTTCCATAGCACTAGAGGCTCTCAGCTGTATAAAGGTTTTATGTAGAGATAGAGCATGATTAACTGCTGCCATAGGTTCAATCACAATTTTCTCCATCATCATCTTATTACCTCCAAAAGGCAGGTATGTCTATATACACTACAACAGAATGTGTCTTTTGTGACAGAGGAAACTGTCACAAAAAAATGGCAAACCGTCACTAATCATATTTGGTGACGGTTTGAAACCGTCACCATGACCGTCACCTAAAGTGCGTCACAAAAAACATTTGGTGACGGTTTACTGTTCAACCGTCACAAAAAATATTTTTAGTGACGGTTGGAAGTGTTCAGTTCGGTACAACGTTCGAACGTTCCTTTTTTTGTGACGGTTATGAACTGTCACAGAAAATCACGTTCGGACGTAAAATCAAACGTTCGGACGTTATACCCGACCGATTGGCGTTCGAATGAGAGAAGTTGACGTTTGTTGGATATCGTTCGAACGTATCATATTTACGTTCTAATGTCAATGCGTCCGAACGTTAATTACAATAAACGTTCGAATATTTGTTCGAACGTAAACGTAAATGTTCAAACGTAGCGCATTTAATATTCGGACGTTATTTCGAATGTAAACGAAGGAGCGTCCGAATGCATGTTCTTTGTTCGAACGTTAGTCGGTTTAATGTTTGAACGATTCAATTGTATTTACGTTAGAACGTTTGTTATAGTGTGAACCAACGTTCGAACGATTTTTATTTACATTCGAACGTACAGATCAGAAATTCTATTTTAATAAAATTTAAAAACAAAATACCAATTGTATCATATTACATACCCAATTAACAAGTAACAATGTCTTATAAAAGTACAAAATTAGATATTAAAACTAGTCAGAAATATTGATAAAATTTATTTCTTCTTTTTCCCTCGCCCACGGGGATTCTGTTGCAACGACATAACACGCTCCATTTGCACCATCATCTCTCGTTGCACTTGCTCTTGCACTTCACTGCGTATTCTTTCCTCCTGGTCTCTCTGTTGGTCCTGCAAACGCGTCTCTAAATGAGACTGTCGTTCTAAGAGAGACTCTAACTCTTGCTGTCTCGACCTCATATACTCATTCTCACGCCGTGCAGCTTCTAAATCTGCTGTAAGATTATTAATTTGTGAAGCCGATGAGGTTGAGAAGGATGAACATTTATGCTTGATAGATCGTCCCAAACCTCTTGCCATACTAGACTGCGGCCCGAGCACTTGGGTGAATATGTCTATGTCACTAGGAGAGGATTCCGCAGAAGTCGACTACATCTCCAACATTTTGCTCTGCAATTTAAAAGGTAATGATCGTAAATAATTAGTAACGTATTAAAAGAAATAAAAATAAGAAATAAACTATTAAAATGTTCTATAAAAAATTTATTTAACAAAATTAACACTGCTTACATAATTATCTGCAGCGACAGGATCCATCCACTCACTATGCTCATTAGTGTGAGCAGCAGCATAGACATGAATGAGGGAAAAGTTTTCATGATCATCACGTTTCTAACAAAGCGACAATATTAGCAATTTTAAAAAAATAATGTTAGTACTTATCAGAAAGAATATCAGGAAAATAAATGAATTCTATAATTTTCTAATTACCATTTTTTCAGCAAGACGGTGGAATGACCTTGAACCGGCACGATGGTGGACAGTCAGAACGGATCTATTCTGTGCATTTGTAGAACTCAAGTGCTACAAAATATATTAAAAATGTTAATTGTAATATGTATACATATAATGTATAAAACGAATATGAATGTAAATAATTAAAAGATATAAATGTAAAATACCTGATAATCTGGAGATGCGAAAAGATCACAACACTTTCTCCAATCATCTAACTTTATCTGCTGAAAAGGAGACTGTGCAGCCTCTTCCAATGTCTCAAACTTCTTGAAGTGGTCATGACATCGTCCTTTGTGACGTCGAAATAGTGTAGCCATCAACTCATTCACGGTTCTTAAATCCTCGCTATGGCCAAAGTCGAGGTCGAATTCATCCTAACAAGGGAATCAGGTAAAAAATATAATATATTAATCTAAGTGAAAAAAATGTACTGAAAAGTAAACTCACCAGCACACGACTTCGAATGTGCTCCTTAATCTCATTCGGAACATCTCGCCATGAGCGCACATAAAATGGAGCATAAGCTCGAACTACTGTGCCAATATAGGAGGAAAGCGCTGCTGCACTATCATCCACTCCTCCAGTGGAATTATCAGGAATTGTGACCTTCAGTTTACCGTGCCTTCTATTTTTTTCAAGAGAGATTCCACGTGTATAGCCACGACCGCGACGTGCAGATGCATGAACTACATGATAATAATAGATATACTATAATTATAATTATATAGTTATTGAGAAAAAAGTATTAACTATATATATAATTATCAACGACAATATTTCCTTACTGGTAGGTGTCGACTGGCTGTTGTTCTCTTCTGTGTTAGCTTGATCTTCAGGAACGGATTCCTCGAGTGGGGAGTCCTCAATGGATTCAGGACTTGGACTTGGCGGAGGCACATTTCTTCGTTGTCGTTTTGGCGGCATTCTTTAAAATAATTAATTATATCAAAGAAAATTAATTAGAAGAAATTATGAAAATTTAAGATATTTTATAGTCACCTATATAAATAAAATATTTAGTACTTTTATTCTTCAGATGAATTTTTCATGCTTGTTTTAGAATCTCCATCAATAACATCTTCATCATCATCATGCACCTCTTCTTCATCATCTTTATCCACCTCCTGCCCGGATCCTGATTCGTATTCATCTTCTGACTTGTCTTCTTCATCTTCCTCCAAACTGACTTGAATTGAATGATCATTTAATACAGATGGGTCGAGATGTACGGGTGGGACATCATCTCTACACAATGGGAGCAACTCGAGTGCACCGAGGTCAACAAACAAGTTAATACCCTCTCCATCTTCCTGGTATACCTCAACAATCGGATTGTCATCTTCATCTCCACTATTCTCGTAATCTGCACTCGTTCCTGCTTCATATATATTTCGAGGAACAAATTTTTGTACGACTCGCCAAGTTATCTCCCCACTATCTTCATCAGTACTTTTCATTGGATCAATCAAGTAATAGACTTGGGTAGCTTGACAAGCCAATACGAATGGATCATCTTCGTACCATTTAGATGCAGTATTGACACTCGTAAAGTGATTATCCCTATGTATCGAAACCCGACCACCGCCTAGATCCCACCAATCACATTTGAAGACATATGTTACAGACCCACCCAACACACCACAGTTTTGAGTCTTTCTATTACGTTCCATGATACCATAATAGTCAATATCATATGTTCCATGACTCCCCTCGACCAACACACCACAGTTTTGAGTCTTTCTATTACGTTCACGGTCCAAAGTATGGAATCTATAACCTCGAACCGTGCATGCAGTATATCGAAGTGCTCTATTTGAGGGACCACGGGCCAATGCATACAATTCAGAAGAAATTGATCCGGGATCACGAGCACGTTGTTCCAAAATCTAAAAATTGAAATAGTATATATTTATTATTTTATTATCCAGAGTTAAAAATTTCACAATATAACATATATATAATTTTAGTTCATACACGTTCTTCAATTTCACAATATAACATATATATAATTTTAGTTCATACACGTTCTTCAAACCATCCGGGAAATTCTTCCTCGTGTCTTGCCTCTATATTTTCTACGCCTTCCGTTCTAAGTTTGTCCATGTGGTCACTGTTATAACATGTTGCAAAAGAAGTATATTTTGAGCACAACAATTCTAATTAATTTAAAGAAAACTATAATTATTCAAATAAATTAAATGACATACCTAAGATAATCATCAATCTCTCGGCAGTTATTTAGCACATACCACTGAACTTTACCCAACTCTCCATCAATTAAATCGTAACATGTTTGTGCACCCAAGGGTCGTACATTCTGGGAAAACACTGATAGCTCACGAGGAGGCGGAGTAGCAAGATTAGCATTTCGCTCTTGACGACTAAATCGTGTCTCAACACCACGAAGATATAGAGAGCAAAATGTTAACCATTCATCGTGTATATAAGCCTCTGCTATTGAACCCTCAGCTTTGGCTTTATTCCCAACAGTGCGCTTCAATCGACCCAAATATCTTTCAACTGGATACATCCAACGGAACTGCACCGGTCCACCCAGAAGTACCTCTCGCGGTAAATGTATTGCTAAATGGACCATGACATCAAAAAATGATGGTGGAAAGATCTGCTCGAATTTACATAGTATAGTAGCAATGTCTTCTTCCAATTTCGACAACACATTTCGATTTACTACCCGAGCGCACAAATCCTTGAAAAACATACATAGTTCAGATATGGCGACACGTACATTAGATGTCAGCTTCCCACGAATTCCCACAGGTAATAACTTCTGCAAAAATACGTGACAATCATGACTTTTCAATCCATTGATTTTCCAATCATCAGGACTCACGCATCTACCAATATTTGAAGCATAACCATCTGGTAACTTCACACCTTGCAACCATTTACAGAAATCAATCATCTCCTCCCTCGTCATCGTAAAACATGCATGCGGCATGACCATCCTGTTGCCTTCCACCCGCAAATGCAGATTATGTTTAATTCTCATTCTCTCAAGATCTTTCCTCGTCTTGATCGTGTCTTTCGTCTTTTTGTTAATACTCATCAATGTACCCAGTATATTATCACAAATATTCTTCTCTATGTGCATTACATCCAAACTATGTCGCAACTTGCATGACGACCAATACGGCAAATCAAAAAAAATACTACGCTTTGTCCAATTCAATTTTGATACGGCTCGTTTTCTCTTGTTCTTTCCCCGACCTTTGCCAAAATTGTTCGCTCTAACATGTTGCAGTTGTTCTACTATCTCTTCTCCAGACAACTCTTTTGGTGCAATCCTATCCTCTACTCTCCCATCAAACTTGGCACATTCTCTTCTCCATGCATGATTTGCTGGTAAATAACGTCGATGACCCATGAAACACAACTTCTGAGAAAATTTTAGCCACTCACTAGCAGTTTCTTTATTACACGTCGGACAAGGTAACTTCCCTTTCGTACTCCAGCCGGAAAGATTCCCATACGCCGGAAAATCATTTATGGTCCACATTACTGCAGCATGCATCTGAAAAGATGTCGACTTAGATGCATCATAAGTTCTAACCCCTGTTTCCCATAACTCTTTCAGCTCTTCAATCAACGGCTGCATGAATATGTCAATATCATTTCCAGGTGATCTAGGGCCAGGGATGAGTAAAGTTAACAAAAAGTTTGGCGCCTTCATGCACCTCCATGGTGGAAGATTGTACGGAATCAATACCATGGGCCAAGTGCTATAACTTGTACTCATATTCCCAAAATGGTTGAATCCATCGGTTGTGAGTCCCAGGCGCACGTTCAGAGCTTCTAACCCGAACTCTGGATACTGATTATCGAAAGACTGCCACGCAAGTGAATCAGCTGGATGCCTCATATACCCGTCATTCTTAACTCTTTTCTCCTCGTGCCACCTCATATCATGAGCTGTTTTCTTACACAGTGAAGGAAAATTTTGACAATCAGTCCCTGATCCACCACTTGAGGCATTGTCGTTAACCTCATCCATAAACATCCCAGCTCCAATGTCACCCAACATCTCCTCCATCTCATCATGCTCATAATCATCATCCATGTGCCGTAAATAATTGTGATGATCGACCAATACATCTGCTGACTCTTCATACGGCTCACCATGCAGTACCCATCGCGTATACCCCAGATCCATACCGTTCACAAATATATGACGCTCTACTTCATCCAATCCTATCGCACACAAATTTTTACACCCTCGACATGGATACTTAATGTAACCACGACTATCAGCAGAGGCCCGTGCAAAATCAATGAAAGTTCTTACTCCACATGCATAGGGTACGTAATCCTTTCCAAGTCTATCGTCCAGACGCATCCAATTTTTGTCCATTTCTAAAAACATCTATATATTAATAACACGTATATTGAAAATTCACATGCATGTCATGCTCCAATTCTCATTACTTTTTTGATAAGGTAGTTGGTCCTATCCCATTCGAGATTATATTCTCCATATTACACAAATCTCGTCACTCTACTAATTTCCACGTTAGTAGAAATTCCGGCAGCACCTCCCCATAATTCTCCAAGTATACATGTTCAAATATCGGGATTGTGACCCTACGAACAGTATACCCGAAGAACAGTAGAAGAAGATACCGAAACTTCATATTAAACGTGGAAAGTAGCGAGTAACAAAAATGTACAATACAGATAATATAATCTCAAACTGTCCACACTGGACAATTCAGGAATCAGTGGACACATAAATGTACACTGATTCCCAAACGGGTCTAAGGGTATTTATGCAATGTCACACGCATCTAGCAAAAAATCATACTAACAATGTCTCCATGTTGTTTACATTAACAATGTCACCTTCAAGTAGTGTTATATTGTTAAATTAAATAGAGATGGAAGATAATTATGTGACCCTAAGTTTCGTGCAATGTAGTACACAACGAGGGAGAATTATCTTGAAGAAATGTTTAAATTTTAGTCTAATTACTTAACCGTCACAAACTGTCCGGCCTTGACAACTCTCAAGGCCGGAGAGACTATGACAGTCAAGCAATTAAATTAAAATTCCAACATTTCTTCAAGATAATATTCCCTCGTTGTGTACAAGATCATCATTCTTAAAGTATAATTTTAATTGATATACTTAATTTCAAAAGTTATACTATAATTTTAATTATTATAATTCGTAAATAGTTACTTTTATGCTTATTATTACTTAATTTCAAATATTATTATAAATATTTAATTATCATACTTAAATTTCAATGGTTATACAATAATTTTAATTATTATAATTCTTAAAGAGTTACTTTTATGCTTGTTATTACTTAATTTCAAATATTATTATAAATATTTAATTATCATACTTAAATTTCAATGGTTATACAATAATTTTAATTATTATAATTCTTAAAGAGTTACTTTTATGCTTGTTATTACTTAATTTCAAATATTATTATAAATATTTAATTATCATACTTAAATTTCAATGGTTATACAATAATTTTAAGTATTATAATTCTTAAAGAGTTACTTTTATGCTTGTTATTACTTAATTTCAAATATTATTATAAATATTTAATTATCATACTTAAATTTCAATGGTTATACCATAATTTTAATTATTATAATTCTTAAAGAGTTACTTTTATTTGTTATTACTTAATTTCAAATATTATTATCACAATTTTTCAAATCCATATCACAATATATTCACAATAACTCACAATATATTCACAAAATAACATGCCACATGTATTAACATATTTCTAAACTTGAGTAAGCAATAAACATGTATTAACAAAGCCTAATGACAATATATTTCTAATAATAAACACAATATTTCAAATTTATATCACAACATATTTAAAATAACTCAAACTATTTACAAACTATACAAACAATAATCACAATATGATAAAGAGTAAGCATCAAATAATCACAATATGATAAAGAGAAAGCATCAAATCACAACAACATATTGATAAAGTTTAGAAATATACCTAGCACTCACAATATCCTCTTACAAATCAAAATCTTCAAGCTTCCCAAAACAAGCAATCCTTCAAAAAAATACAACACTAACTTATTAGAAATATTCTATAACAAAAACACATTCTATAAATATCATAAAATTTAAATAAAGACAAGAAATAAAAATATTTTCTTACCAAAACTCAACTCTCTCTCACTCTCTAACTCAACTCTCTCTAAGTCTAACTCTCTCTCTCTCACTCACTCACTCACTCTCTCTCTCTCTCTCTCTCTCTCTCTCTCTCTCTCTCTCTCTCTCTCTCTCTCTCTCTCTCTCTCTCTCTCTTCTGTTGCGCGCACGGGAGAAGAAGAAATGATGCGCTTCCTCCCGTGCACGTACTGATTAAGTTCTAAAATTATTAGTTTAAACGTTCGAACGTTTAAGTTTTACGTCCGAACGTTATATTCTAAAATTATTCCCGCCCAGCACGTTCGGACGTTTACAATACACGTTCGAACGTACCCTTCTTATGATATAACATAAAATCTAGCGGGAAAGTTCCCGCACTTTCCTCATTTTATGTTCGAATGTATCACAATTTTTCGTTCGAACGTTCGTAGATTTATAGATAAACGTTCGAACATTTAACTTAAACGTCCGAACGTACATTTCATGAAAGTGTTACCATATTTGAGCGGGAAATCTCCCGCACTAATTTAACTAACGTTCGAACGTTAACAGATTTGGTGTTCGAACGTATAGTATAAACGTCCGAACGTCTGAATAATCACACAGATACCTTAATCGAGCGGGAAAATTCCCGCCTCTTAGTTTAACGTTCGAACGTACGATTCCTACTATACTAACTTATAGTATAATATATATACTACATTTTATATATCTATAACTATATACTACATTGTATAGTATGATAGCATAATATACTTTAAATGAGAACATCAACGTATATAATATATAAACTATACCATATATATAAATTAATAATTTATATTAAATTGTTACTTATTAAATTCTTTATTATATACTAACTTATAGTATAATATATATACTACATTTTATATATCTATAACCATCAATAACATTGTATAGTATGATAGCATAATATACTTTAAATGAGAACATCAACGTATATAATATATAAACTATACCATATATATAAATCAATAATATATATTAAATTGTTACTTATTAAATTCTTTATTATATACTAACTTATAGTATAATATATATACTACATTTTATATATCTATAACCATCAATAACATTGTATAGTATGATAGCATAATATACTTTAAATGAGAACATCAACGTATATAATATATAAACTATACCATATATATAAATCAATAATTTATATTAAATTGTTACTTATTAAATTCTTTATTATATACTAACTTATAGTATAATATATATACTACATTTTATATATCTATAACCATCAATAACATTGTATAGTATGATAGCATAATATACTTTAAATGAGAACATCAACGTATATAATATATAAACTATACCATATATATAAATCAATAATTTATATTAAATTGTTACTTATTAATTCATCAATAAACACCATAAACTCATAAACTATTCATAAAATTCACAAACAATAATCACAATTATTTCAAGAGTAAGCATAAAATCACAACAACATGTATAAACATATTGCTAAACTTTATAAATATAACAAGCACTCACAAAAAAACCAATAATCTAATTGTCAATAATATTATATAACATCCTAATATATAACTTAAACATTTATAATATAATATATTATAGATAAAATTTTGGAAATTAAATTGACAAACGTTCGAACGTAATAATAAGTACGTTCGAACGTTCTGTGTATATAAGGCCAAAACCGAACGTCGAAACGACATTCGGTTACGTATCCATCGTCTTCTCCGTTCTTTGCCGCCACGCCTCCGTCACCGCCGCCGTCAACTCCGCCACAACCGTCACTAAAAGGTAGGCATTCATCTTTTATGCAAATAACATGTATTTTATTGAGATTTAGATTGAGATTTGGATTGAGTTTTGTTTAAAACCGGATAAGTATTACCGGATTTTCAACTTCATTTTCCGGCCACCACGGCCAGTCATTGGCCGAATAGTCACCGTAGAAATGTTTCTTGAAGTGTATACTTCATTTACATGGTGACATTTCGGCATTTAGAACCTTGTAGAGAAATTTTCGAGATTTCAATAATGGCTGAGTCGACTCAGCCATTCTGCGTCGAAACGTTCGAACGTTTCACCAAGACATTCGAACGTACGACGTTTAAATTACCGAGCCGTTACGGCTTCCACGTTCGAACGTTAATCGTCTTACATTCGGACGTGAATATTATTAAACGACATACGTTCGAACGTGAATATTTACTTTCGCACGTAAATCACATACGGTCGGACGTTTAATTATAACATCCGAACGTAGTGATTTTCTACATTATTCATGCTTCGACGTTCGGACGTTCATATTTACATTCACACGTAAAACAAATACGTTCGAACGTACATTCGAACGTATTTGTTTACTGCTTATGTTCGAACGTACATCTGTACATTCAAACGTATTTGTTTTACGTTTGAACGTAAATTTATTTACATTATTTTACGTGCGAACGTATAAATTAATGTCCGAACGTTTTTATCTTTAACGTTCGAACGTTAAAGATAAAACGTTCGAACGTTAATGCAGAGCATCTTAAAATTAATACAAAAAAATGCATTATTGTAAATAATTTTTTTTTCCTTTTCTATTTTCAGGATATGGCTCTTCCACTGCATACACGAAAACGAGGGAGGGAAGGAGCCACGTCGGACACTGCCCGTATCGGAGCTCGTACTGTTATGGTAGAGAGAGAGGTCTTAATTAATGAGTTCGACGAACTCTGTTGGCAGCAGACGAACCTAAGAGATGTTTTCCTCAGTAGAGGCTGGGGAAATATCTGCACATTGAGGGGGAAGGTATACCCCTCAATGGTTCAAGAATTCTATATGGGGATGTGTGACATGCCTCCGGATGCATCCTCTCACACCGTGACTGTACGCGGTGTTTCCATTGAGGTATCAGCAGATGTCATCGGCGAGCACCTCGGGATTCATCGAGGAGTTGAGACATTTACACACTCAACACCCCGTGAGGATGTAGGCACTTCTACATCATCTACTGGCCGGGGATGTGAGCCAGCATCAGCCAGAGATGCAGGCCAGTCAGAGGCTGAGGATACTGGCGTCGAGGCTCGGGATGATGACCGAGACGAGGATTTCTACATCCTCACCGGGAGGGATCGCATGCAGATCGAGCGGAAGAACGCCTTCAACCAGAACCATCTGCTGCATTTCTTCCGCATGTTGCACCTTATTGTTGCAACAAATGTCGATCCTGTGGCTCATAAAACCACATTTAGTCGGCTTCGGGCACAATTTTTGATACGAGTGGCACGTGGAGATCCTATAGATTTGCCACTGCACATTTTTGAGAGGATTCGTTACGAGGCGAGCATCGTCTCCACGGATAATCTCCCATATGGTATCCTCATCAGCCGACTATTACTTGCACGGGGAGTGCCGACCCAGCCAGAGGAGCGGGTCAAAGATCAGATAAGCCCCCTCGACATGACCACGCATCGACGTAGCATTGGACAGGCGAGGGGACGTCAGCCACCCCTGTAGAGGATCTAGTTCCTCCGACGCAGCCTGAGCCAGGTCATGTCGGGAGTAGTAGTCAGCATACGCCGAGTACATCTGCAGGAGATGTGCGGCCTGCTTGGGTTGATGCGGTAATCTCACAGCTGACTGCTCATATTGATCATAAGATCGATCGGCGGCTCGAGGCTATATCGGCGTCTGTTGCCGAACTCACCCATCGTGTAACTATCCTCAACGACAAGGTTGATACCTTGACTAAGGAAGTACGGAGTTCGACTTTTGCGGATAACGTTATCATCTGACTGTTGTTTACTACATTCTATCAAATTTTGTATTTTATTTTTAATATTTGTAACAAAAAATATTATTGAATATTTTTATCGTTTTTTAATTTCAATTTTTAATCTTCTTTGATGTTATAATTTCCAACTTTAATACTAAATCACTGCATTTCAAATATATATAAATCAATAATATATATTTATATATTACAAAGTGTGTATATATAAATATATACAATTCAATTTTTTAGACTTGTTCACAAATTATGCACAATAAAAATCACATAATTTTTAAATTAAAGTCATTTAATTTAAATTTTCAATGAACGTTCGAATGTTATTACTTAACGTTCGAACATTGGTGCAAACATTTTACGTTCGAACGTAAAATTAATAACATTCGAACGGTTGCGCCAAAACATTTTACGTTCCAACGTAAACAGACATAACGTTCGAACGTATATGTGACGTTCGAACGCATATTTCCCATACGTTCGAATGTAAAAAAATCTCATTCTATCTTTAGTGACGGTTTCCAAAAACTGTCACAGAAAATGCCTTTTAGTGACGGTCTAGGGACTGTCACAATTTCCCAACCGTCACTAAAAAGCAATTGTGTTGTAGTGCATTACTCTAGTCCATATATATAATACCAGTACTTCTTACCATTTCATCTATGTAAAGCTTCATCTTTTTTTTTTATCTTTTTATTTAATTTATAACAGTTAGTATAAACAAAGAATGTCGCATTTAAAAAACTCTATATAGCGCTCATCATTAATATAAGAGTTCAAGCATTAATTTCACCTGCCTATATATTAAAGTGCGAGCGCTCGTAATAGCTAGTGGCATAGGCATCCACCATCAACGTTCCAATTGCTGAAACCATGGTGAAGAAACCTGTGAAGGAGAAATTCCCCCATGTATTTTGATCGAGACATGGTGAAGTCAAGTTGTCGAATGCATTGGGTAGGATATGAATGAACCCGGTCGCCAGAATCACACCGGCGGCGAAGGCCTTGATCATGAAAAAGATATCATTTTCCGGGCTAAGAGCTGGAAATTTCTTGCCTAGTAATGGGATGCATACCCCAATATATAGCACTTGCAACAAGAGTGCAAGCTATTGAACCCAGTTTGTATTTAAGTGCTGTGCTGCTATTGTGTGTTTCTGTGGCCTCAGCATCACAAGTACAGTCACCAGATATAGCATGCAGCTCAAGATTTTAAAAGAACAAGCTGATTGCAGATTAATAATCATGGTGAGTGCAAATTAATGAAGAGAAAAGCTTTAGGAAATGTGGTTGTTTAATCAGAGATTGAGGCCAAGTTTTCCTTCTTATAATAAAAGTAAAAACAATGCACTGGTTGCTCTATTCATGATCAGTTGGGTATCATAGAAACACATAAAATAATGAATAGATCATGGGCTCTAATAATGAGGCCATCTTATAAGGTCAAAAGTAAGACAAATATATAAAATGTACATGGGAAAAGGGGACTTTTATAAGAGTGCATGATGTGTGCAGTTCATCTGTCACATCTGATCTCTTATTGGCCTTTTCTTATTGTACTATGTCTAATTTTTATTAGATTATTCATATAAATTTTATATAAGAATAAAATATTATATATATTTTTTATTTAATTTTTTGGTCATATTTTGCAGATCTATGGGTCATATTTAATTTTTCAATCAGATAAATATATTTTTTACCTAGTTTTCGAATAATCTTATTTTTCAAAATCTAACGATAATCATTAGATCCTAAATGATTATTAAAAAAATATGAATTAAAAAAAATAAAATTGAAATGAGGTTTTATTGAGATCTTTTCTAATATCTTTAACTGAATTAGATGGTTCGATATAAAGAGAGATAGACACTAATCTCAACTCACTTCAATCTATCTCAATTCATCTCAATTTATCTCATCTCATTATTACAATTTTTTTAAATTTCTACACAAAATATAATAAATAATTCAACTTTTTCAAATCCTAAAATAGCTTTCTCAAATTTCCATACAAAATATAATAAATAATTCAACTTTTATTTTACTATTCACAAATCATCTCAACTCATCTCTGAATTCAAACATCTCCTAAATGCTTGTTTGAGATGCACTATGCATGAAAATTTTATATGGACAATATTAAATCTAGTAAGATCGTATGATATTTTCAGGCTGAATTATCTAATTCAAAAAAATAATTGAAAATGATATTTAAATACGCATCAACAAGCAATTTATTAAAGGTTTACTACAAGAAAAACGAGTATTTGTGATAAATTATTTATGACGAAAATATATTCATTTTAATAATAAATAGTCATTTTTATTAAAAATAATTAACCGCAAATAAATAATTTTTTTGTAATGAATTTTTTTTTTCCTGGGCTGTGATATTTATGCAGCTGTTCTGCCTTCTTTTTTTTGTCTTTTTTTTTTTATGCTCATCACTTGAGCCGTGAATCGCTCAAGGAAATAACATTTAGGTTGCGTTTGGATGTTGAAGTGAGTTGAGTTGAGTTGAGTTGAGATAATAAAATATTGTTAGAATATTATTTATTATTATTATTATTATTTTGAGATTTAAAAAAGTTGAATTGTTTATTATATTTTGTGTTGGGATTTAAAAAAATTGTAATGATGAGTTGAGATGAGTTGAGAGAAGTTGTGATTCCAAACGAAGCCTTAAATAATCATGTGTGGCATCACTGGCATGCATGCACATGCACGCGTGATAGTACTTATGTTGAGACAACTCTCAGTTAAGAAGATGTCGACATTTTGTTGCCATGCAATGCAAAAGTACACTTTAATCAAAAGATGCTTTGCACATCAACCACCTTTAAAATATTTATTTTTTATTGCTTAGTGCTTGTGATTAACAAATGCACGTGTCACGTTGATGAGACTTCCATTAAAAATATTGCATATATATAATTGATCACACATGATGATGCTTTAGGTTCCATTAATCATTATTCCGATTAAATTCATAATTATTAATTTATTGTAAAGCATATACAAGGGGCAAAATACACAATTGCTGCTAAACATTAGGTTTTTATATGGTTCAACTTCAATCAAATCGGTTTTCAAAAAAAAAAAAAAAAACTTCAATCAAATCGATTTGTTCCATCATCACTTATAAAAGCTGCACCTATAATGATATGACACATGTTATTCTCTTTCTTTTTTTATTTTTATTTTTTCTGTTATTTAGGTTTTTGTTTATATTTTTTAAATTTGAAGAAATAAGTCTTGTTTATTCCAATATGTTGGTTTTGATTTGTATTGTTTTTTTTTTTTATGTTTTTTTTTCCTTTTAAATTTTTAATTTTTTTTTTTTAAATTACTAGAACTTCACTAATAATGAGGGCATCTTATAAGGTCAACATTAATTACAAAAAGAAAAGTATTTTTGCAAGCAATTTCACACATCAATATTAAATATAAGGCATTATTTTATTTTATTTTATAATCAATATGTATATGGGAAAAGACGACTTTATTAGCGTGCATTAATTTGTGCAAGCACATGATCTCCTATCATTATAAAGACCGAAAAGTAAACTATATATCTAGTTTTCGAAGACCAGAGTTTTCTGAAATAAACTAACATTCCATGATCCAACACCCAACTTTATTAATTTCAAAGTTTGTACGTATAAATTAAAGAACATTAGCTTATTTGGTAGAGAGTATTATAATAATACATTTACAATTTTTATATAATCACCTGTTAAATTGAAGATATTTATGTAAAATTATACTACTTTTATAAATTGTTTTATAAAATATCCCTCATTTAATGTATGGTTGTATAAAAATTGTAAAAAGAGTTGTAACCCACATTCTTTCACCTAACTGATATGTGATTTGTCATTTTTATTTTTGTATTTAAACACACACATATTTAAGTATTAAGTTATAATAGTAGAAATAACAAATCACATGTTGATTAGACAGAAGTATGTAGTGTAAAGTTTCCATGTATAATTTCTATTTAATTTAAGAAAATTGACTTTTAAACAATGCATTTTGAGACAACAAATGAACTGAGGACCACTTTAAGAAATGTTATATTTATCCAGAGATCTTATAAAAGTTAGTTTATATGTTGACGTGACTTAAATATTATGTTAGATCTACTTTATAACTAAATATACTTTATAATCTAATATAGTATATTAAGTCATGTCACTTTGTTATAAGTCTCTTCTATCAAATTTTTGGTTAGACCAATTATTTATCATTTCAATTAGCTTGACGAAGAAGACTTTAACATCTTGCTCATGTCATGCAATGCAAGTACACTTTAATCAAAAACAATTTATAAAAGCAAACCTGGAAAATATTGATATATATAGTTTTTTAATAAAATGAGATGAGATGAGATTTTTTGTTAAAAGTTGAACAAAATTTTATTATATTATTTTTTAATATTATTTTAATTTTGAAATTTGAAAAAATTGAATTGTTTATTATACTTTGTGTGAAAGTTTAGAAAAATTATAATAATTATACGAGATGAGATAGTTTAGTTTTGTGTAACCAAACCGGACGAATTACTTTTAATAGATTTTGTAAATGTTGTCGGCTACACACTCAAAATATGTTTGTAAAGTTAAAAATTGTGAAAGATTTTGGAAAAACAAAACCTTAAAATCATTACAAGACTATTCACTCGGATTGGATTTGGGTATCCGGCTATACTCGGACTCAAATTTAGGCATGTAATGCTGCTAGGGTACTCTCTCAGATTAACCTGGGTCATAACTAAGATCAGTACCCAGAAGAATCTGTGTTCTTGAGACTCGAAAATCCGAATACCCTAAGTTGCAATCGGTAGGCCAAAGTTTGCAAAAAATCAACCTTTTTCTAATTTTTTTTTTTTTTTAAAAATCCTGCTACTCAGGTTATCCGTTATAGTCTTGTTGGGCATAACTTTTTTTAAAAGTAAACCTGAGTTTTAGGTATTAGGTTTTAAACTCCAACTTATCTAATTATTATAATTTTTTTAAATTTTCACACAAAATATAATAAATAATTCAACTTTTTCAAATAATAAAATAATAATATTATTAAAAAATAATATTCTAATAAAATTTTATTCAACTTTCAACTTTTATCTAAAATCATCTCGTCTCATCTCACTATTCAAACCTTACCTTACATAGAACTAGGGGTGTCAAATCGTGTTAACGGGTCGTGTTTGTGTCGTCTCAAGACATGTATATTATACTATATGGGTCAACCTTAACCCGACCCGTTAAACTTATCGTGTCAAAATCTCAAACCCTAACACGACCTATTAACATAATAGGTCAGGTCGTGTTACCATTTTTTACCCGTTTATATAAATGGGTTGAACATACCCGAAATTAATCTGTTTGACCTAGTTAAATTTAGCATAATTTTATATAAATGTTAAAATCACAACATCTATAAAACTTAAAATCCAAAATTACAATCTAAATAATAAAAAAATATCGAAATTAAAATTCCAACAATTTTATTTTTAAGTATAAGGATATAATTGTAACTATAACTTTCTTAACAGGTCAAAACGGGGTGACTCGTTATCAACCCATTTTGACCAGAACTCATTAAGGTTAAACCCTAATCTACTTTTATCTTATCGTATCCATATTAGATTAACGAATCGTATCACATATTGACACCGCTACATGGAACCAGGCTAACCAAAACTAACATCATCATAGAGAAGGAAATAAAACTAAGGTGCAGGCCCATAGCCTACTATCTTATAGTCCACATCACATACTAACTGAAATAAAATGGAAGACTAATGAATTTAAACGGGCCCATGGCCCAACAACATATGAACTCAAGCCGAGTCAACTGAGGCCTAGTAATTTGTTCTTGAACTGTGACATAATCATCTGTGGTTTCTTGCACACTGTTTTATTTTTGTTTTGCTTTTATTGTTTAGGTTTTCTTTGATTTTTTTTTTTTTTTTAATTTGTAAAACCAACGCTTCTTCTTTTTTCTTTTTTTTAATATTTCAAGTTTTTATTACTGGCTTATTACTTTTAAAGGTTATATACATATATATATATATATTACATTATTTAATTTTTCATATTATGTGATATGCTAAATTGTATGCCACATAAGTAAAATTGCTAGACACAAGGATCAGTTTTATCATTCTTAACGCTAGAAGAAAATAAAAATCTCAATTTAAAAATACAGGAAGCAATAAGGAAAGCCAGATCAAGAGCCATGTTCAAAATCTCATAAGTTTGTTTTAATTATGGCCAATGCTACTTGAACCGATAAAAGTTAATGATAAAAGTGACTGATTAAATTTTTTTTTTTTTTTTTACTTAAGGATTAAAGAAGTAACTATTAGTGAATTACTATTTTTTATTTTTTAAAAATGTTTAAAAATATATAAAAAAATGATTGAAATAAAAAAAAAAAAATTAAAAAACAAGTACATTTACACTTATCGGTTAAATTTCATCGGTTCATCGGTCTCGGTAGTGCCTAGTCCTTTCTCTAGAGTGATAAAGACGATAAATTTAAAAAATTGTGAGAGAGCGAATGCTACTAATCTGTTAAGACTTTCTTATTCTCGTGCATAAGGTATAGAAAACTTCATAAAATGAAAATAAATTTAAAAAACAGCATACGAAAGCACAAGCACTTACAGATTTAATTCACTAGAAATTGTTAAGTATACAAATTTTATGTAAATGGGCTTAAGCCTTTGTCTCTTCTCTTTGTGCCAAAGCCGATCATAATCTAAAATTTCCAACTCCTTCATCCAATTCATTACCTTATGAACATTTAGTACAAATTAAACTTCAACTCACTAACTCTTGATCATAACTCTACACTTTAACCTATTCCATAACATCACCAAATATCAACCATATACAATATAACCCAACTAATTAACACCAAAACATATCAATTATTCACAATACAAACACACACACACACACACACATACATACATACATATATATACATAAAGCTAAAACCATTATTCCAATATATGTCCATGCACAAAATTTAGCAAACCACTACCACACAACACATATCAACCTAAGTTTCACTCATTTTCTTATATTCAATTAAATAAACACAATTCAAAATCCCCAATTTTAACAAGAGAAAGTTACAACCTTGCTAACCTTAGCACTTAAAAGCTGATCAGCTTTTAATTTCGACTTCCAAGCATAGAAGCTGTCAAAGTAATACAAGGGTACATTCCCAGATCAAATTCTCAGGGACAATGAGAATTTAGCAAATACTTCATATTCGCAAGCCAACATATTACCATTTGTGGTGACATGAAATTTTAAAATGATAAGAAAACAGTAAACTAAATGAGATAGTAACGAACAAAAAATATGAAATGAGAAATAAATTTCAAAACTTAACCACTAACAATATTTACATCTAAATGGGGCTATTTACTAAGGGAGTGTGGAATGAATTAAGAGTGAAATTGTTGGGAAGTTCAAGCACAAGTAAAGCTGAAAATAAACTGAATCTATTTTTCTAAAATTACTAAGAATCAAGAGGTTTAAAGGAAATGTATAGAAGTTAACTTAAACTTGTAAGAAGCAATAAAACAAACACTTGGGATGCAATTTTCACCCACTAATTTGGTGATGGATTTACTTCTCTTTTCATCTTCTCTCAACCATTCTCTCATTCCTAGAAATCATGATCGGATAATATAGCAATGAACCACAATTTTTATTCTAATAAAACTACTTGACAAATTATATGACAACCATAAAATAGTGAAAGAAAACCATCAAAGTCATGTTACTTGTTCAAGTATCAATTGTGTCTTTACGTCTACAACTGATCTAAACCAAGAACAAATAACTCCAATCTTTTCTAGATGCAAATTGAAATATAATCCATCAAGTTAATCATCAAAAGCACTAAATATCAAATAAAATCCAACCCCAAACAGTAATGGGTTACTCATTGAATCCCAAGTTGAAAACCTAGCCTATCATCTCTAGATTAACAAAATGCCCAAAAAAATTAAATTCTAACATCACTAATTATTACTTTCAAAGGAAAATTGCCAATATGGAAATAATATGTTGTAGTCGAAAATCCACTGAAAGAAAAAGCGGAAGAAATAAAACTAGACGAAGAAAAAAATCCAAAGAAAAAAAACAGAGAGAGGCGCACAAAAATTTCTTTTCTTTTTATACTCTGCATTTTGCCTCCCTCCCCCTCTGCAGTGCATGATTCTCCTGCGTTTCATGTGCATCCCTTTGCGTTTCAGCCCCCTTCTATTGTGCATTCCATCTGCTGGTCTGCCCGCTTGAGTGCATCTGCGTTTCACCTCTACAGTGTGCTCGTCTCAATCTCCTGCAATTCGCGTCTCCAGCTCCTGCTCGCGGTGAGGCCACGATCTAGCCTATGCGAGCTGCTCGCAGTGAGGCCATGATCTAGCCTCTGTAGCGTGCGCGTTGCTTCACTTTTCTTTGCCTTGCAGTGCATTTCCGAGTGCTTGAGTTTGTTGTCCGTGCGTGAAGCTCCTCAAGCCACGTTACAGCCCCTGTGTTTTGCATCATGCGTGGGTTGAGTTTCTTCTTTTGATGTTGTTGTGCCAGTTGGGTATTTCCAAGAATACTCGTATGTTTTAATATTTTTCCCATAATGCCTGCAACATAAATATGATATGAGAGTAAAATTTTGGAATATTAATTTATAGTATGGACCAGCTGCATTACAACTCTTTTCAAGTGTAAAATACCAGAATTTTACATTGAGTCAAGTACTAAAAACTAATACATAATTAAGTGTTTAATTCATTTTTTGGTTAACCAATTCATTCACTTTAGCAGTTTCATCATGTAGTTTTTGACACTTTATCAAAAGCCATGTAAATACATGAAAGTAGCTTCTGCCCTAAACTCTAAAACATAGCCTGTCCAACCTGTGGGCTATATTGTTTCATGCATAGAGAGTAACAAGGGTAAAACCCTAGCAAACATAAGGTGAAAATTACAAAGTATTTATACTATGGACAGATAAAACCGAAGAAGTATTATTTCCAAATGTGTGTAAAAATGAATAATGAAAATTACAAAGTATTTATACTATGGACAGATAAATAAAACTAGTGTATTAACAATACATCTGACATGTGTAAAATATACTTGATACCCCCTTCAAGATGGAGAGTAAATGGAGTCAACTCCCATCTTGAAAATCAAGCGATGAAATTGTTGATGGCCCAAAGGTTTAGTGAGAACATCAGCAAGTTGGTGTTGAGAAGCAAGATGAAAAGTCTTTATGATTCCAACCTGAATTTTGTCATGGATGAAGTGGCAGTGCAGCTCAATATGTTTTGTCCTTTCATGAAAAACTTAGTTGGCAGCAATATGCAAAGCAGCCTGACTATCACAAAACAATTGAGCACTGTGAGGATGAGTTAACCAAAATCAGATAAGAGAGTAAGAAGCCAAACAATTTCATAAGTGGTAGAAGCCATTGAATGATATTCAACTTCAGTTGAAGACCGAGAGACAATAACCTATTTCTTTGATTTCCAAGACACCAAAGAATTCCCAAGAAAAATACAATATACGCTTGTAAACCAATGACTATTAGGGCAAGAAGCCCAATTTGAATCTGCAAAAGCTTATTGTTAGGGAACTTGCAGTAGGAAATAAATACCATGACCAGGAGTACTCTTCGCATATTGTAAAATGCGATAAGCTGCTATTAAATGAGGTTGTTTGGGTTGTGCCATATACTGACTAAGTCTATGCACTGAGTAAGACAGATTAGGCGTTGTAAATGTAAGGTAGAGTAGCATACCAATAAGCCTACAAAAAACAGTAGGATCTAGTAGCAATTCAGCATCATCTTTGCCCAACTTCACATTCTGCTCCATAGGAAAAGAAACAGGTTTAGATGCAAGAAAACCAACATCTTGGAGAATCTCAAGTGCATACTTCCTCTGACATAAACAAATGCCATGTGAAGATCTAGCCACTTCCAACCCAAGAAAATATTTGAGCCAACCAAGATCCTTAAGCTTGAACTTATCAAGTAAGGATTTCAAATGCTCCACAAACTACACATCATTACTAGCAATCAAAATATCATCTACATAGACAAGAAGGACAATGAAAGCAGAACCACAAGTCTTGGTAAAAAGAGAGTAATCAGCTTTGGATTAAGTAAAACCCAAGTTAAGAAGAGTAGTAGAAAACTTAGAAAACCATTGAAGTGAAACCTGTTTCAGACCATAGAGGGATTTATTCAGCTTGCAAACTTTGGACCCCCTTTAATGTGAAAACCAGGAGCCAATTTCATATACACTTCTTCTAATAAATCTTCATGAAAAAAGACATTATTGACATCAAGTTGAATAAGATGCCAATTTTGTACAACGGTAATAGCCAATAAGGTTATAACAGTAGCCATTTTAGCTACTAGTGAAAAAGTTTTAGAATAATCAAAACCTTCCTTTTGAGTGTAGCCCTTAGCAACAAATCTTGCTTTGTATCGTTCTATTGAACCATCAGCATGATACTTAATTTTGTAAACTCATTTACAGCCGATAGGTTTTTTTTCAATAGGTAAAGAAGTAACAGTCCATGTATTATTATTTTTCAAGGCTTTAATCTCAACAGTTATAGCATATCTCTAGTGAGAGTGTTTGACTACTTGATGATAGAATTCAAGTTCAATATCAGCAATAATCAATAAAGCAAAATACTTATGATTAGGAGATAAACGATCATAGGAAAGAAAATCATATATGTCATACTTGATATTTGATGGAAGAGGAGAGGAAAGACTTGTTGTAGAATCTGATACAAAGTGTGCAGAAGAAGAATTGCAATAGAAATTATGCAAATAACTTGGGGCTCTTCTCATTCTGGTTTATCTCTAAGGGATGATTGGAAAAGAAAATGTATTATCAGAAGTGGTAGAAGACTGAGGTATGTCAGTAGTCATAGAAGAAGTACTAGGAGAAGTGATAGGATCTGTTGAAGGCACAATAAAAAAATCTAAAGTTGAAGATTGATGAGTGATAGGAGTGCATGTAGTTGAAGAAGGGATGGGTTAAGAGGAAGAGAATTCTGGGATTTGAAGGGAAAAACATGTTCATGATAGATAACATGTCAAGAAACAAAACACTAATTTGTATTAAGGTCAAGGAGTTTATAACCCTTGATACCAAATGGATATCCAAGAAAAATACAGGCACAAGCTTTTGGATCAAATTTAGTGCGAGATCTTTGTAAGCTAGAAGCAAACCACAAGCATCCAAAAGTCCTTAGGTGATAATAGGAAGGAGAATAATGAAATAAAAGCTCAAAGGGAGACTTGTGCTTTAAGAGAGGAATAGGTAACCTATTAATAATGTAAGTAGTTGTTAAAACAGCATCACTCCAAAATTTAATAGTCAAATGAGACTTAAACGGCAAGGCTCATGCTATATTAAGAATGTGTTGATGTTTTTTTTCCACCATAGAATTCTGTTGATGAGTCTCAACACAACTTTGTTAATGAATGACACCTTTAGAATTTAGAAAAGTGAAAAGAAAAAATTATGTACCATGGTCAGTACATATATATATATATATATATATATATATATTGGTATGAAATTGTGTTTTGACTAACTTGACGAAAGTGTTAATGAGCAATGGCACTTCAAATTTACATTTAAAAAGATAAATCCAAGTAGCACGAGTAGAATCATCAACAATAGTAAAAATGAAAATCTGTAACCTTCAGCAGTAGAAATATAAAATGGTCCCCAAACATCATAGTGAATAAGGTCAAAAGGAGAAATAGAAAAATGATTATTATTGGGAAAATGTAGTTTTTTCTATTTGGCCAGAGGACAAATCATACATGAAGTACTAGGTACAACCAGTTTAGGAACAAGTTTATTGAGAAACATCATCCTCGAAACAGAGGGATGACCAATTCTATTATGCCAAAGCTCAAACAAAGAGTACTTGGAAGATACAGAACAAACATATGAAAAAGGATTAGAAACTGCAATATATAGAACAAGAAAAGATTGAAGCTTTGTAGAAGAAGAAAAGCTTGGTTGTTGTAGTATGTAAAGTCTTCCTTGTTGTCTACCCACTCCAATCAACCTCCAGTGAATCAAGTCTTGAATGAAACACATATCAGAAGAAAACAAAAAACAATAAGTGAGTTACTTAGGAGACGTTTGGATTCGCAAATCATCTCAGTTCATCTCAGCTCATCTCAATTCATCTCAACTCATCTCACTACTATTCATTACTATTCAGCAACTTTAACTTACAAATCTCATTACCATTCACAACTCATCTCATTATTATTCACAATCCATCTTAACTCATCTCAGCTTATCTCAAGTCATCTCAAGTCATCTTCGAATCCAAACGTCTCCTTAGTGAGCCTGCTGATAGAAATCAATTTGAAAGTAAATGAAGGAACACAAAGAACATCATAAAGAACAAGATGTTCATAAATATGAACAGTGCCTATATGTGTAACAGACACAGATTGGTCATTAGGAAGCTTAAAAGAAGTATTAACAGTAGAGGTAATGGAAGAAAGAAAATCTATGGAAGGAACCATATGATCTGTAGCTCTCGTGTCAAGAATCGAACAATCAAGACTAAACAAACCAGATTTAAGAGATGAAAATGCCGAGTGGGTTTTATTGCACAAGTGATTAGGCAAAAAAATACCAGAAAATGAAGAAGTCGAAGCTACTGCATTAACAGCATGAGTAGGGTCAACAGAGATGTTTTGAGAGTGAAGCATTGATAATAGTTGTTGGTATTGAGCCTCGGTTAAAGAAAAAGGAGATGCAGCCGAGGAATTGTTGTCACTATGGACAACTTGATTGGAAATAGACTATTGCCTCAATTTTGGCTTGTATCCCGATGGAAAACCATACAATTTATAGCACTTCTTAATGACATGACCAGGGTTTCCACAATGCTTATACACTGATCATTCCTTCTTGTAGAAGGATTTAGCAGATCTGGAATCATCACTCTTGGTAACAAAATATACAAAATACTAGTAAAATAAGTGCTCACCGAAAGCTTTCCTTGAGAAAAAGTAGAAATGGATTTCTGTAGCTTGGAAATCCTAGGACGATTATTTTGAGAGAATCGTTCTTTTAGATCAAACCAGATCTCATGTGGAGTCGAAATATACAAAATACTAGTAGATATATTGGACGAAATAGAATTAAGAAGCCAAGATATCACCATATTATTGTAGTGTAGCCATGGAGAGAGCAAAGGATCGTTCGAATTTGAAGGTTTGATGATGGAACCATCAACAAACCCTAACTTGTTCTTGGCTGAGAGAGCCATAGTCATAGATTAAGACCATGTGTGATAATTGTCTCCGATTAGAGGCTGAGTGACCAAGACGACACTAGGATTGTCACTTGGATGGAGAAAAAAAGGACTCGTAGCATCATCGAAAAGAGAAGGTTAAGTTGGCGCCATGGAAGAAAGTGACTGATACCATAACAAGGGTGAAACCCAAGCAAATAGAAGGTTCTCGATAGTTTAGGAAAATTGAAGAAGTATTATTTACGAAGGTGTGTAAAAATGAATAATCAAAATTACATAAATAAAACTAGTGTATTAACAATACATCTGACACATGTAAACTATACTTGATAGAGAGTGTTGTGAGCTGAAAAGAGATAAATGAATAAAGAGGCAGATGGTTTACGATGATCTTGGCTTCCACCAGTTGCTAGTCTTTGACGACTGGTGCAAAAGTTAGTCATGCATGGAGGTTGCTTCATGATGCTAGAAATCGAAGAGTTACTGCTATAGTGATGGTTGTTGAAATGCTTTAGGTTGCTGGAAAACATGGGCTAATTTCACTGGAAATTGTTGGTTTCATTAGTCTAGAAACGTGAGGTAATAAAAGGATTAATGATGGCTGGTCTGCTGCAGAGTTTGAGGGCTTCAATACAATCTTCACAGTGAAAGAGAAAGATTAAAAAAATAGAGGCTGAACTAGTCTGGTTGTGCATGGTGGTTGCTTTTGGTGCTGGGGTGCTTGTACGTGAAGCAGAACAAGGGTTATTTTCCTGCTGTTGACGTGAGTTGGTTTAGAGCTAGAAATGTTCCATGCTTGCTCCTAGAAAACTGAAATATTGAGATAGGTAGAGAGAGAGAGAGAGAGAGAGCTATGCAGGAGGGAGGATGAGAGAAGGAACTAATTACTGCTTTTGACTGCTGCTGCTGTGAGCCTTGGCTGGTGGAGTTCTTGAGCTGCAGCACGGTGGTTGAAGATGTGCTGTTGTGGCTTAAGGAACTAGAAGAATCAAATAGAGGCTGGAGAGGCAAAGGAAAAATTAGAAATTTAAACAAAACCGAGAGGCAAATCGCCGACTTGGATTTGCTCTTGTCCGAGATATGGTTCAGCTGATAAATTGAGATGATGAAGATCGGAGGTGAGATGATTTGTTGCAGCTAAATCGGGATACCATTGGCGATCCGGAAAAGATTGTGAGCTAGAATAATGTGCAGACATGGAACAGGGTGGATCAAATTGACAAGCCTGATCGAAACGATGGAAGCACTAAAGGGCTATATGGCCAAATTTGTTGCAGACCTGACAAGTGGGTTTGTTGGGCTGATGAGGAGTGAGTGAAGAGGATTGAGGAAAGGGAGCAGATACGGAAGGTGAGGAGACGAGAAGAATAGTAGGTGGAGGAGGAGAAGAGCCATCTATAAAACAATAGAGTTCTTGGACATGAAGATAGGGGATGATCTGTGCACGCCAGAGTAGGTAGTTATCGGAACCAAGCTTTACAGAGACAATATGGGAGAAATTACTGGGTAGTTGGAAAGGATTGGGACTGGATATTTCTTTTTTAGAAAATGGAGTTTCGGTAGCCATTTGAGAGGATCGGTAAGGAGAAGAGAAGGAAAAAAAAAAGGGAAGACGACGCTTGTTAATTTTTTAGCTCTGATACCATGTAGAAGACAGAGAAGGCAAAGAGGAATTTGAATATATTCTTCATTCAATAAAAGTCTGAATACAAGTGTGTATATATATACAAGGCAATCCTAACAAACTTGCCTAGGAATATTCTTGAGCATCTATTGTGCACTACACAAATGAATACAATGAGAGTTTGTAACAAAAGCTGTCGGCCACAATACAATACTGTACACTGAATCAGCAGCCATACCTAGAGGGTAGGCACCAACCTAAACTAGGTGATTCCAGAAGGATCTATTTGTGAAGAATCTGACATGGTGGTGGTCCTTCTTGAATCAGCTGAGGTGGAGGAGTCATTGGCAGGAGCAGCTTCGTTGGCAGCAGTGGAGGATAGCTGAATAGTCAGGAACAGGGGTACCATACTGCAAAGGCAGAACCATTGCACCTTCAACCAAATGTAGTTACTTGGAAAAAAAAAACAATTAATAATTCCCAATGGGCCAGTTGCTATTGCTGATCTAGTATGGCAATTAACTTTAATATTACTTTCTATACGTGTTAAACATGATATGAGTCATGTTAAGGTGTGTTTTCGAACCACCAGCTCCAAACCACGCCAAGTGCTTGTAAAATAAAAGAATGGTTTGGTTGGGTGTATCCATGACACCTCAGATGCTAAAGTCAAAATATATTTTCACCACAGAAAATAAAGAAAGAGCTAAGAGTTTGTTAAGAGTGATTAACTCATTTCCTTACCAACTTTTTTGCTACTTATGCCCCCTCACGTTGGGGTCTTGTCTTCTCGCATTGCCATACTGCCACATTTAATGTGGTAGTCCCTTTCAGCAACAGAATCTTTTGTTGGGATTCCATACTTGCACTTCATGCCGGCGTATTTAATGTTGCGTGACCTTTTTACATGTACTTGAGCTGAAATGCGTTGACGCTTACTTTGGCCTAGGCCTCCTCCCCACAATATTGGGTCGAATTAGGTACACCTGGTCCCCAGGCCCAAAAGCACTACGAACATAGGCCCAGTCCTCTGAGGGGGAACCATCCCTTCTAGTTATCTCGTCAATTCCTACTGTGTGAGCAGTGGTAATCATCATTTTTGTCCCCATGACGTCTCCATACCCCCACGACCGTTTTCTGCAACACCTTGTGCTCCTATGCCTAAGGTAACATGCGATAATTCATTTTCCACATTCAATCGTGGGCGGGAGTCATGGGCCTCACGCTTGGCACCCCACTTTTCTAACAATTGTCACTACCCATTGGAAGTTGTCCAATTGGTTCAGTAGACCTACTTATATGCTAGGCCCAGGCAATCAATCCTTCCCTTTCCACATCGTTTGTTCTTCCCTTCCCATTGGTCTTGTGTTCCCCCTTCCCACTTCTTACCCAATAACTGAAAGGAATGTTTCCCCCCTCATAGGATTGGGCCTATGTTCGTATTGCTTTTGGGCCTGGTGACCGGGTGTTACCTAATCCAGCCCAATATCATGGGGAGAGGCCTATGCCAAAGTAAGTGCCGGCGCATTCCAACCCAAGTAACATGCAAAAAGGTCACACCACATTAAATGTGCCGGTATGGAGTGCAAGCATGGAATCCCGTTAGAAGATCCAATTGTCGACAAGGGATTGTTGCATTAAATGGGGCAGTATGACAATCTGAGCAAACAATACCCCAATGTGATGGGGCATAAGTAGCAAAACAACCAGTAAGGAAATGGGTTAATCACTCTGAACAAACTCTTAGCTCTTTTTCTCTTTTCTCCAGTGAAAATATATTTTGAATTTAGCATCGAAGGTGTCATGGACACACCCGACCACCCCATTCTCTACTTTTACAGGCACTCAGCGTGGTTCAGAGTTGGTGGTTACAAAACACACCTTAACAAGTCACTTGTTCCAACAACATTGGCACTATTTAGAATATTAAAGCATTTGGTTTAATAGTTTTGAACTTGTGATTGACCTATGGAGAAAGCTTAATTTGAGGGAATTTAAGAAAAAAAATTCATTAAAATAAAACACAATAATTTTAGAATATGTGCAAAAGATCTTTGGGAAATTTAATAACTAGAAAAGAAAAAATATTCACTAGTTATTCTTTTAAGTCTTGGATATTCTTAGAGAAATTCATATATTTAAGTAATATATTATTTTTATCTCTCTATTTCTCTTAAAACTATAAGTTTTCTCTATTAAAAATAGTTCATGAAATATTGATTAAAATAAAAAAAAATAAAAGTAGATGAAAAGATCTTGAATTTCAATTTGTCCAAAATTTACAATATAAAAGTAAAGAAAAAAAAAGTTAATTTACTTGTTTTTTCAAACAAAGATATCACTAAACAAATTTGGTGGTAAGAATCAAAGTTTTAAAATCCATTTTGAAACGGTTGGAATGACCAAAACTTCCGGTATCTAATCAATAACCGGAGCATTAAACCATTATATTGCATTTCGTCCATAATACCAGACTATTTCAGAATTTTTCGTATATTTAGGAAATTTTCGGTCATTTCAACATGAAAGAAAATATTTTTATTTAGACTACATTTGGTTACTTGACTGAACTCAGCTCAAATCACTTCTAACATCCAAATACCCAACTCTTAAATCACTAAATTCATTTCAACTCAAAACCTCTTTACACGTGAGACCCACAACCTTTTTCCAACTTTCCATAAATACATATAAACTCATCTTAACATCCAAACAAAACACTTATAAACTCATTTTAGGTGGCCCCCACAGAACTCACTCCACCATCTCAACTCACTACTATTTATAGAGAACTCAACTCAGCTCAACATCCAAATACAGCTTAAACACAGCCTAATTTGCCAACAAACACTTACTCGATTAGGTATGAAGGGCAAAATTGAAATTTCAAAACATTATAATATGTTTCATATGCCACACAGAGAGAGATGGAGAGTTGTTTTATAATGATGTGGAGAGTAAGGCCTGGTTTGGATACACAGTTCAAATGAGATGAGATAGTTTGTAAAAAAATGTATGTTTGGATAGTGAGATGAGATGAGATAGTTTTAAATTTTTGGGATTCGATAAAGGAAAATACTAAAACCACAACTTGGTATTCCCAACTGGGATCCCGATTGTTTTTTTTTCTTTTTACTTAATGACTAAGTATGTATTTTTTATTGATGTTGTGAATTTAAAAAAAAAATATTTAAAAATGACAATAAAAATGCATAAAAAAGCAAAAAAAAAAAAAAAAAAGAAACACACTGGGCGGGATCCCAGTCGGGATCCCTCATGTGTGGGTGTAGGATTCTTTTTATTATTTATGTCATAAATTAATGAGATGAGTTTAAAAATTTAGAGATGAAATAGAGATGTGAAATTAGACGTTTGGATAGACAAAACTATCTCATCCGTACAGACCAAATGAGATAGTTTCATCTCATCTGGCAAACCAAACCGGGCAATATTTAGGCTAGGTTTTGATTAAAAGATATATATATATATATATATATATTTGAACTCATCTCATCTCATTTAATCATTATAACTTTTTTCAAATTTCCATACGAAATAAATAAACAATCCAACTCTTTCAAATTTCAAAACAATAATAATATTAAAAATAATATTCTAACAATATTTTATTCAACTTTTAATTTTCATCTCAACTCACTATCCAAACATCCCTAGTTACTTTTTCGATGTGGACACTCTTCCAGCTTTCTCTATGTGCCCGAGATCTCTTCTTCTTCTTCTTCTTCTTCTTCTTCTTCTCTGTGTGTGTGTGTGTGTGTGTGTGTGTGTGTGTGTGTGTGTGTGTGTGTGTGTGTGTGTGTGTGTGTGTGTGTGTGTGTGTGTGTGTGTGTGTGTGTGTGTGTAAAATAATGGAAAGCTCGGAAATGAAAATGATGATGCTCGATTTTATGGCCTTGAAATGATCCATTGCATATTGTAAAGAATTTTACTACCATGAAAATAGAACAAGATGGTGATGATGGAAAACTATTTTCTAGTACTCAGGTATCAAATTTGCTTTTGAGTTTGGTTTTCTGCATGTCTTGTTGCTAGTTTAATATAATGTGATTATTTTTCCAACAATTAGAATGGAGGAATTGGTACTTGGGTTTGAACATTATACCACCACTTGAGTTTGCCAAAGACTTTTTCAAAGATTGTGGCCATGGAAAAGTTCCTACAATTCTAAGATTCCATTCCTTGTGAAATTAGAGCAAAATAGAAATTGCATCCAACACGATATAATAAGTTTTCGCATCCAACATGCCCTAAATACTTAATATGCAAAAGAGAATGTAGAATAAATAAAAAAACATACAGGTTAATGGCTAAAATCTAGTGGGTTCCGGATCGGAGATCGGTTCGTTCCAAAGCACTCGACGGAGAGGGGAGAAAGAGCAGAGGGTGACGGGAGATAAGAGAAAGGGAAAAGGGGAGAGGAGGAAGGGGAGAGGATGCTGGGGAGAGGAGAGAAAGAAGAGAATTGGGAGGGGAGAGGAAAATAAGAGAATCAAAAGGGGAGAGGAGAGTTGAGAGGGGGAGAGCATATGGAAATTAATAGAGCTAATTCAATAAGCTAGGATCTACTGTAAGACGAATAAATCTCATATATGTTGAGATTCTATTGGCCGGTATAAAAATAGGTACAATATCCGATCGGTTCTGAGTTTTTCTCTTATTGTAATGGAATTCAAAACTTTGGTAAGAATGCCTTGTAATTTATTTCTTCTCCCAATACATGACTTATCCAACATTCTTCAATTGTCACCCCCACCAAGGTTGTCATTACCCCAAGCTGGCTAGTTAGCACCCCCAGAAAGTTATCGCTATCACCCTAGTCAGCCCATTGTCCCCTTGCCAAACCCATCTCGCCTCGTATTATTGCTAAAGACTTTTCCTCCTCATCTTGGATCGATGCCACAAGTGGAAGGCACAACAAAGTCTACTATTTTGTTTGGCTCCTAGTGAAAGTTATCGCTCTTCTCGATTAAAATTATGGAATCAAGATATCATCTTCATTTTAGTTGTTTCTGGTGAAAGGATCTTAAAGTTTGATTTTCTAGGGTTTATACACATACATATTGGTTGTTGAGCAATTATTTAACTTTATTTCCTATGATCATTGAGTGATTAAACTTTGATTTTCTAGTTTTTATACATGTGAGGGGATAAAGATATTCGCCTTGGGCCCAGTAGGGAACAAGGGGGCAAGGAGGCACGCGGAGAATGCTAAAAGCAAGGGCTAGGTGACAGTAAGGGACATCAGAGGACGTGGGGTTGTCAGGGGGTCAAGGGGGACTGGTGGGTGCAAAGGCATGTCAAAGGGGCATGGTCAGAAGGCGTGGACTTACCTGCAGGGGCGCAAGCAATAAAAGGCAATCAGGATAAATACAAGGGAGGTTCTTCTTCTCGGGGGTCTGGATCTTCTTCTTCTTCCTCTTCGATGGCTCTTTCAAACAAGGGAGCTCTAACGAATGCTTTTTCTCCAGTAAATTCATATACGGCATCACCATTGTATAATGAGATATGAGGGACCATGAGAGACTGTAAACAAGAATATTATAGTGGATGTCTCCTCCTCAAACGCCCATGGACGTAGGCATTATGTCGAACTACGTAAATCCATGTGTTCATCTCTTTTATTTCTCTGCACTTATGTTTTCCATTCATCGTCATGGACGAATGCACCGCCATCGCCGTACAACCGCACCGGAACACTGCTGGGGTTTCAAACAATACCGAATGAGGCCCAAGTCGCCCCAGTGGGCCAGGAATGACTCTTTCTCCCATTCCGGCCCGTTGAGCAATTTTTACCGCATCAACAGTGGCACCGTTTGTGGATCTGATTTTCTCTCTCAGCCAAAGGTAGAAGAATGATGATTTTTCGGCACATTGAACAAATCACTGGGCAGACAGATAACGTCCTCCCAGATAAGTATTCTCAATTTTCTTAATTTTTACATTTATGAAAAATAGGTGGACAATGAATAACACACCGGCCGAATCGCCCATCTTCCAACTCTAGGAGTTTGATTTATGCACGACACCCGAGACACTGTACACAGTGTGGGGGCACCCAGAGACGGGAACAATACACGGTGGCACTATGCATTTAAGCAAGTCTACTGTGCATGCATGCACAGTAGACCCGCACGTCCATCCCATGCATGAAATAAACAGTGCCATGCACGGGGTATGTAACTGCTGGGTGCACGGTGTGCACCCAGTGACACTGCGGCCCGCCGTGGCATGGCGGGAGGTGGCGCTGGCATCTACCAAACAGACCGCCGGCACAGTTTGAGCCGTCTACGGTGGTCACCGACCACCCCACTCCCACAGCGTAGTTCCACACGAACCATGCCGCTGCACCCTCGATGGTGCCACAGCCCAGTCGTGGCATAACCCAGATGCGGAGTCGACGGCCATAATGATGACCAACGGTGCCATCTGATTCTTCTGGGCCGATCACTGACCACCTTCTCCCTACCCCGAAATGGTCCCATGTGGGCAATGTCTACCAGGCTCATTGGCCTTTGAACGACCCAACTATGTTGCCTGCGAAGGGGACACCGGCGAGACCCCATGGTTAGCCGGCGCAGTCTGGTTGCACCAACGGTGTCCTTGACGTCCATGACTTGCACACGATGGCCAAAAGCCTTGTCCCCATGCGTACGCTGCCGTGCACACGACAAGGTGTTTGTGCCCTCCAGCCGCGAGCATGGTTACCTTGCCAGCGATCACCGTGTGAACTGTCAGCACTCTCTGGCTCAACCGTTACGGCCCCCATCCACATTGGTCGACTGTGGCCATTGACTGTCTGCCCCCGTGTGCACCTCGCTCTGCACACAGGATAACAACCAAGGCGCGATGGAAAAAGGACGTCGACGACCACCTTTGGGCCTGCTGGTGTCGTCTATCTACGTCAATTGGTCCACAGTTGGCACATGAGTACTGTCATTCCTCACACACTCCACAACCTCGACCCACCCGACTCAGCCACACTTTTGTAGGACTCGAAACGGTGGTGCCACTTGGCTCGACCACTCAGCACGGGTTCAGGAAGTCTCCTCAACTCGGTCATCCTCCCATTCGGCTTGACAAACATCCCACGGGGTCCTCCCCCCTCGGCTTGGAATATCCCGCATGGGCCCCCTTCTGCTCATGGTTCTCCCCCCTCGGCTCGGCACATCCTGCATAGGGCCCCCCTCTGCTCATGGTTCTCCACCTCAACTCAGTGCCCACTCGCATGGGGTCCTCCCCTGCTCAGAGTTCCCCATGGCAGCACACCAGTTCGGGAGCCCCTCAGCTTGGCAGCCCACTTGCATGGGAGCAACTTGGCTCCGGAAGACCACCAATTCAGAGACCATCAACTCGAACAACCACACCTCTACTCGGAAGACACTGCTCAGGAAACAGCTGCGTGCACAACTTGGAAGACATAACTAGGGAAGACCACTCAGCACTGGTTTGGGAAGACTCCTCCACTCAGCTCAAGCACTCGACACGGGTTCGGGAAGGGAAGACTCAGCAACACAGTAGTAGGGCCCTCCACCATTCAACTCGACAACCGAGCTCCACCTCGGACAGCCCCCACGTGCATGGACTTCTCACAGCTTGGGAACCCTGAAACCGTGCCCCTCATCTAGTTGCCATGCACCTCTCGGACAGGCCACTCGCCAACTCGGATCGGGCATGCATAAAGGTCGAACCAACTCAACATTCTTGCATGTACTGGACCCAACACCTCCTCTAGTTGCCTTGCACTGCTCGGTTACCGCGTAGGACTCGATAATTCGTCAGCTTGAACGACACCCCAGGGCTCGACACAATTTGGTTCAAACTAGCCAAAAGACTTGGCATGCTTCCAAATAAATAAATAAGACAAAGAGAAAAAGAGGGGCAAAGCAACAGACAGCTGCGGACAAATTTCAGCCAAGCAAGGACTGACTACAGCAACTAAAAACTTTTCGATATTATCTCACAAAATTTGTGTGAATTTATTTATACTAAAGAGACTACTTCTTATAGTGCAGAAACACCGATCATGTGGCCCCGTGCTTCAGCAAAGCAATTTGGCACAGACTAGCGCCCCTGTCCAACAAAGCCAAGTCCCTACACTCACAAGAAGATGAGTTCCTTGACTTGCTGAGGGGTAAGGTCTCGAGTCCCTACACTAGCAACAAAGCTGAGTCCTTACACTCCCAAGAAGACAAGTCCCTTGACTCAATAAGCCGAGTCCTTACACTCACAAGAAGATGAGTCCCTTGACTCGCTGCAGGGTAAGGTCCCAAGTCCCCGAATTTGGCACTGACCCCCTGTCCAACAAAACAGAGTCCTTACACTCACAAGAAGACGAGTCCCTTGACTCGCTGCTGGGTAAGGTCCCAAGTTCCCGGGCTTGGCAACAACCCCCCATCCAACAAAGCCGAGTCCTTACACTTGCAAGAAGACGGGTCCCTTGACTAGATAAAAGTCGAGTACACTCGCAAGAAGACAGGCCCCTTGACTCGATAAGTCTTACACTCGCAAGAAGATGAGTCCCTTGACTCGATAAGCCGAGTCCTTACACTCGCAAGAAGACGGATCCCTTGACTCGATAAAAGTCGAGTACACTCGCAAGAAGATGGGTCCCTTGACTCGATAAGCCGAGTCCTTACACTCGCAAGAAGACGAGTCCCTTAACTCACCGCTGGGTAAGGTCCCAAGTCCCCGGATTTGGCATCAACCCCCCGTCCAACAAATCCGAGTCCTTACACCCACAAGAAGACGGGACCCTTGACTCGACAAAAGTCAAGTACACTGGCAAGAAGACGGGCCCTTTGACTCGATAAGTCTGGTCCTTACACTCACAAGAAGATGAGTCCCTTGACTCGATAAGTGTAGTCCTTACACTCGCAAGAAAACGGGTCCCTTGACTCGAGTCACAACTGCCTTGCACGGGTAAGCTTTGGGAACGAGCCAACGGGCTCGGCAACCACCTAAGGTGGACCCAGGGGGTTGACGGGCCCTCTGATCACTTTGTGTGGGTTAACTCACACAAACTTCAATGCTAACAACAAGATAAAGGCCTCAAACGAACGTAAACTATACGAATAAATGACAAACATCCGAGTTTCGTGCTTGCCCCATACACGGTCGAGCTAGCCTCCAACCACATCTGAGCTCCATGCTCGCACCATACGCAGTCGAGCCCATCTCCCACATTAGCCGAGCTCCATGCTCGCACCATATGTGGTCGAGCCCATCTCCCACATTAGCCGAGCTCCATGCTCGCACCATATACGGTTGAGCCCATCTCCCGCCCTAGACCCACACAAACTGCCTACCCATACTCTATGTGATCGAGCTCATATCTGAAACCCAAATTCGAAAATATTTACTGTTTGCGCCAGAGGAACAAATGCATGGGGACCTCTGGAATTTGCTTCCCCACGTATTCGGGCAGATCAAGTCGGCAACATTTTTACCTTTGAAGATTCTCAAAGTCTTCTTTTGGAAACAAATCACTCTTAAGAATCACGGGGTACTGTAGGAGGATAAAGATATTGGCCTTGGGCCCAGTAGGGGACAAAGGGGTAGGGAGGCATGCGAAGCAAGGGCTAGGTAACAGTAGGGGACATTAGAGGACGTGGGGCTATCAAGAAGTAGTGGGATGTCAGGGGGTCAGGGGGGACTGGTGGGTGTAGGGGCATGTCAAGGGGGCGCAGCTAGAAGGCGTGGCCTTACTTGTAGGGGCGCACACGGGAAAAGGTAATCAGGATAAATTCATGGGAGGTTCTTCTTCTTGGGGGTCTGGATCTTCTTCTTCTTCAGTGCTTCTTCTTCCTCTTCGACGGCTCTTTCAAACAAGGGAACTCCAACGAATTCCTCTTCTCCAGTAAATTCATATACGGCATCACCATTGTATAGTGAGATATGAGGGACTATGAGAGACTGTAAACTAGAATATTATAGTGGATTTCTCCTCCCCAAATGCCCGTGGACGTAGGCATTATGCTGAACCACGTAAATCCATGTGTTTATCTATTTTATTTTTCTGCACTTATGTTTTCCATTTACTGTCATGGACGTATGCACCGCTGCCGCCGAACAGCTGCATCGGAACACTACCGGGGGCTTCAAACAATACCGAACAAGGCCCAAGTCGCTCCAGTGGGCCGGGAATGACTCTTTCTTCCCTTCCGACTTGTTGTGCGATTTTTACTGCATCAACAATACCTACTGCCCAAAATGTCCTATTTTTATGTTAATTTTAGCTTAGGAAGGTGCAGTGTATATGGAAACTCATATTTCGATCTTATTCAAAATGTGGTGTCAAACAAAAAATTTTGTAAGATCAAATTGCTTAACACTCATTTTCCTTTAATTGTATTCATATGTAAATTACAAACCATGCTCACTACCAAAGAGCAGAGTAAATCTTAACTTGTATTGCTCATTAAACGGCCAGCTTGCATGTATATAACTCATGTCTAGTTTTGGTCTCCCAAACAAATATTGAGAATTATGATCTCACCAAGTGACTATTGCATGGTTCATGGTAGTGCATAAATGAGTTCTTGTCTATCCCTTCTAGGGGTGCACATTGCACAGATCCTCGGTAAAGAGTTTTTCGTTAGTGTACCTCAGGTAATTCAAACATGGAATGCTATGTTGAATTAGGCCCAAATTGTCTAATTAGGCCATTTTGAACACTATTTGGGGTGTCCAATTTTGAAAGGAAAATGATAAACCTATAATTAGTTTACAATTATTTTCCCACTCTATTTAAAATGAAAAGTACATAGTTATGTAAAATTGAAAATATTTTTTAATGAAGTGTCACAATTTCATTGATTGATTTTAAATGAGTTGTAAAAGAATTATAAGTGTATTATTACCCATTTTGAAATATTGACCAAAGTGTGGCCCAGTTGCAACATATTGCTGATTAATTTTGAACAGTATTACATTGGAATGCTAATTGAAATGTTTGGACGACAATAATATTGGCTAATTTAGATGTTGGTATTGGAATGTTGAACACCTATATAACAATTGAAATGGGTAAGAGCAATTAAACACCTATATATATAATAACACCAAGAATTGGATAATCTTCCCCCATTACAGAGTCTAAAAACAAGCTTTATAGCAAAATGCTCCATTACAGGAACCCATCAATTGCAGCAACTCTCCTCATATGCCCCTTGACAAAATGTGAATCTCCATACTCGAGATCAAGAGAAGGAAAAGAAAGTTAAGAAAGAAGAGAGAGGATGAGAGAGAGCACAATAGAAAAATAGACTTCTCTGTTATTTTTATTCAATTGGTCTTCATGTACAGATACATGTATTTATACTCTCTCATTAAATCACTATGTGACACGTGTTTTATACAACTAATACTCTCCCTCAAGATTTAGTGTATAGATCAATAACACCCATCTTGGAAAGTAAAAAATGAAATTACACTGATCCAAGAGGCTTAGTAAGAAGATCACTAAGCTGATGAGAACTTGGATCGTGTAAAGTTTTAATGGTGCCAGCTTTAATTTTCTCACGAACTAGGTGGCAATCGGATTGGAAGCAATGTGGAGGGCTGCTTGGTTATCACAAAACAAAAGGGCAGGCTGTGAATGAGAAATACATAAAGCAGAAAGTAAAGAAAGGAGCCACGTCAGTTCACATGTAGTTGATGCCATCACCCTATATTCAATTTCTGCAGAAGAGCATGAAACAGTCGGCTGCTTCTTGGATTTACAGGAAATAAGAGCATCTCCCAAGAAAACACAATATCCAATTACCGATCTACGAGAATCAGGACATCCCGCACAATCTGAATCAGTATAAGCCTTAAGATGGAGTGAAGTATGTGCTGAAAAAAATAAACCTTGACCAGGAGAAGATTTAATGTATCTGAGAACTCGGTGCACAGCATCTAAATGAGGTTGTCTCGATTTATCCATAAACTAACTAAGCACTTGCACAGAATATGCTAGATCAAGTCGAGTGATAGTCAAATAAATCAAATGACCCATGAGTCTCCATTAAAGAGAAGCATCTGTCAAAAGAGGACCATCATCCTTGCTTAATCTGATATTTTGCTGCATTGGAAAACGTAAAGGCTTAGAACCAAGAAAACCAGATTCTTCTAAAATATCAAGAGCATATTTTCTCTGGTTTAAAACAATTCCCTTAGCTGAACGTGCCATTTCCAAGCCAAGAATAAACTTCAAATCTTCAAGATCTTTAATCTTGAATTTCTTATCAAGAAACTGTTTTAAATCCAAAATGGACTACAAATGATCTCCAGCAACTATTATATCATCGACATAAACTAGAAGAATAGTAAAAGTTGTTGAAGTTTGAAGAGTGAAAAGAGAATGGTTAGCTTGAGATTGAACAAATCCATAAGAAAGTAAGGCTGAAGACAACTTGGCAAACCATTGTCGAGACACCTGTCGAAGACCATACAAGGATTTATTCAATTTACATACACTATGCTCCCCCTGTCTAGAAAAACCCGGATGAATTTCCATGTAAACGTCTTCATCCAAATCGCCATAAAGAAGGGCGTTATTAACATCTAACTGATGAAGAAACTAGTTCTTTGAAGCTACAACAGCCAAGAGACGACGAACACTCACTAGCTTGGCCACGGGAGAAAAGGTTTCTTGAAAATCAAGTCCTTCAATTTGGGTGTAGCCTTTAGTTACCAATCTTGCCTTATACCTCTCAATGCTGCTATTTGACTTATATTTGATTTTATACACCCATTTACAGCCTATAGCTTGCTTTCCATTAGGTAAAGAAGTAAGAGACCAAGTATGATTATTTTCTAAGGCACTAATTTCTGTAGCCATGGCATCATGCCAATGAGCATGCTGAACAACTTGTCTAAAAGTTTTGGGTTCAAGATGAGAGGAAATTGAAAGTACTAGAGACTTATAAGAAGGGGAAAGTTTATGATATAACAAAATAGAATCAAGAGTATACGGAATTGAAGTTGTCTTACCATGTCCTGCACTTGGTGGATTGGAAAAGGCATGAGCATTAGCTAGTCTGTAGTGATAATCTTGCAGGTAAGATGGTTGCTTACGAACTCTGGAAGATTGTCTGAAAACTTGAGAAGGCTGAGAAGAAGAAGAGGAAACATTTTCTATGGGAGGAACATAATCTGTAGATGAATTAGGATTAGGAATATCTGTAAGAGTAGGAGCAGATGAAGGAATATCAAGGATAGGATGTGGTAAAACAAGAGATCTATGTGAAGAAGAAGGAATTGGAGTGGAAGAGGAATCAAGCTGAAGGGGAAAGACATTCTCATGAAAGATTACATCTCTTGAGATAAACAAAGAATTAGTATTTAGATCAAATACTTTATACCCTTTGACACCAAAAGGATATCCAAGAAAGAGACATTTCTTAGCACAAGGATCAAATTTATGTCTACGGCTGGATATGGTGGAAACAAAGCAGAGACAACCAAAGACTCATAAATGAGAATAAGAAGGTGTTTTAGAAAATAAGATTTCGTATGGAGATTTATTGGAAAGAAGAGGTGTAGGAGTTCTATTATCAAATATGTAGCTGTCAAGATGCATTCACCCCAAAATTTAAGAGGTAGAGATGCTTGAAACATTAAAGATCTAACTACATTTAATAAATGTTGATGTTTCCTCTCTACGACCCCATTTTGCTGTGGTGTTTCTACACAAGTCTTTTGATGTGTAACTACCTTAGAAGCATAAAACTCAAGCATATTGAACTCAAGACCATTGTCAGACCGAATGTGTTTAATTGTTCTATTGAACTGATTTTCTCTTAAGGCAAAGAAGGAAAGCAAAAAATGCCTTGTTTGACTTTTATGATGCATGAGATAGACCCATGTACACTTAGAATAATCATCTACAATAGTTAGAAAATATCTAGAGCCATCAATAAAAGATATGCAAAAAGGACCCCATATATCACAGTGTATTATTTCAAAGGGAAAATGAGATACACTTTGACTTGAAGGAAATGGAAGTCTGTGCTGTTTTGCTAAGGGACAGACTGTACAAGGAGAATTGTTGACATTGGACAACTTTATGGCAGGAACAGTTTTATTAAGAAGAAGTAATCGAGGCAAAGAAATGTGACCTAGTCTATAATGCCACAAATCAAAAGAAGAAAAGTTGACAGAAGCAACTTTGAGTGTCAAATCAGAAGAGGTGACATCAATCTTTGAGCAAGCTAAAAAATCCTACAGCAAGTAATATAGACAAGCTTTCTGCTCACCCCTCCCAATCATCTTCCAAGAGTGTAGGTTCTGAATAAGACAGAATTTGGGTAAAAATATGAAAGAACAAGATGAATCAGCAGTAAGACGATGAACTAAATGAGGTTGAAGGAAATGAAAAAGCAAGAATACAAAGCACATTCTTTAGTACTAAGGAATCTGAAAGTTGCACAGTACCTATATGAGTTACATGTGCAATAGCTCCATTAGGGAGTTTAACTAGTGATTGATAGGTAAAGAAGCAGAAGTAAGCAAGGAAGTGGAACATACCATATGGTCAGTTGCTCCACTATCAATGATCCATTCATGAGAAGAAAAAAGAGAAGAAGAAGAATTAGAAGCTTTACCTGACGGAGTGATTTTCTTGTGTTAAAGCTGAGAGATATTTCCTTAATTGAAAAATCCTAGGGCGATTATTTTGAGCAAAACGCATATATAACTCTTTCCATATATCAGCAACAGTATGCATGAATAAAATTGTAGAAGCGATGTCTAGAGAAAGAGAGTTGACAAGCCATGAAATTACCATGTCATTGCAGCGTATCCAAGCAGCCAAGCAAGGACTATCAGCAGCTGGTCTGAGGAGACTACCATTTACAAATGTAGTCTTGTTCTTCGCACTAATAGCCATGGACATGGATCTCTTCCATGTATGGAAATTATTCTCCGTAAGCAGCTGCGTAACCAGCATAGAGCCTGGATTTTCTCCATGATGAAGAAAATAAGGACTAGAAGAATCATCACAAGGATTTGAACGGGAGGAATTAGACATTGTGTCTAGAAAAACCTAAATCAAGATTGTTCAAGAAATCGAAATCTTGAGAAAGGAACTGAGAAATTGCGGAAAATGTGGAGTCAAAAACGGAAAGATACCGTTTGATACCATGACAAAATGTGAATCTCCATGCTCGAGATCAAGAGACGGAAAAGAAAGTTTAGAAAGAAGAGGAAGAAGAGAGAGGATGAGAGAGAGCACGATAGAAAAATATACTTCTCTATTATTTTTATTCAATTGGTCTTCATGTACATATACATGTATTTATACTCTCTCAGTAAATCACTATGTGACATGTGTTTTATACAACTAATACCCCTCATTCTATCTTGCAGCATGAATGACAAGTTTGATAAATCATATGACTATATAACATAGAGATATCGGTTTTTCCTACAATATCTCCACTCTCAAGAATTTTCTCAATACTATTTTGCATAGAAAGCAACTCTTGATGGACCCTATGCAATGCAATTAAAAGTAAGATTGCTACGCAATCCATGTAAAATAAGTTGAAAATGGGCGCCCCATATTCCTTGACATGAACTAGGAGGGAACCGCCGTAAATATAGTTTTAAATATATATATATATATATATATATATTTAAAACTATATTTACGGCGGTTCCCATATATATATATATATAAGAAGTTGTAACGATTGTAATATAGTTTTATTTGGGGTCTAGGCTCCCTTTTATCTCGAGCAGCTAATATAGTTTTTAGTGCTTAATTAACACTATAAGAAAAATAATTATTTATGACGGATTATTTGTGACGATAATAACTATTTGTGATAAAAACAGACTTATTTTGATAGGAAATAATAATTTTTATTAAAAATAACTGATAACAAATAAATAATTTTCTTATAATACATACATAGCACATGCAAGGATGGAGGTTTGATAATAATGCAAAATTAATTAGTTTTGCGTTGTTATCAAATCTCCTTTTGACATGTTTTCTATGTAAAAAGAATTTTGAGTAAATAATGTAAGGGCGTAAAAATCCATACCAACATTTTTGAGTGGGTGTACGTACATGTTTAATCTTTCAGAACTTAAAATTTCTATTATAAAAAAGACCAAGTAGAGAATAGATTGCATTTATAAATGGTTGTCTTTGTAAGGACAAATCTACGTTTCCATGCAAGTTTTGATTGACTCGTGTATATTATGAATAGGGGTGTAAATTTAAATTGAGAAACTAGAAAATCGGTCCGAACTGGACCGGACCGATTTTGAACCGGTCCGGTCCGGTCCGGGACCGATTCTTGAATTATGCAAACTGGCCGGAACCGAACCAGACTGGACCGGTTGGGGAAAAGGAATATAAAAATTAATATTTTATATATAAGTTTTATACAAAATTAATATTATACAAAATATTTTATATATATAAGTTTATATATAATATATAATTATATGTGAAATTTTTATATATAATTATATATCTTATATGAAATAATTGCGTATTATAATTTATAAAATGAAAATTTAATCTTAAAGATGAATTAGAGATAATATATATTAAGTTATATTATATATAGTCTAATATATTATATAGCTATATTAATATATAAGTTTATAACTAATACTAATAGTCTAATATATACTATAGTTATAGTTATACTAATATATAACTAATACTAATTACTATAACTAAATCACTATAGTCTATTAAATGTATTACAGATTTTAGTAGTGCAGATTTTAGTAATGCAGATTTTGCATTACAGATTTTAGTAGTATTACAGATTTTAATACAGATTTTAGTAGTGTAGATTTTGTATTGATTTTAGTAATAGTGCAGATTTTGTATTGCAGATTTTAGTAGTGCAGATTTTGTAATAGGAACAGATTTTTAGAATAGACTTTTTGTAGTAATTTTTTTTTATTAAGAGATTTTTATTTTTTAATGACAAACTTATATTTTAAAAAATTGAAAAATCGGACCGGACCGCACCGGAAATCGGTAAAACCGGAGAATACCGGTTTAGGAGGGTAATCGGTGCATAATCGGTTTTTAAAAATACAAAACCGGTACATACCGATTTGATTCTAAATTTTGTCTAAAACCGAACCGGATCGGACTGGATCGTTTACACCTCTAATTATGAGTAAAAGAATATGTTATATTATTATTATATATCTTTCTTAAAATAAAAAATAAAAATTGATAAACAAGTCAAGTCGAGTGCTCGAGCTCGTTTTCTTGTCAAGTTTCAAGTCAGGTCTAGATATGAGAGGGATGTTAACATAGGCAATCACCGTCCTATTTACGTGTGAGGTTGCATGGTGAGATTTGTGTCATGGAAGTAGACTTGAAAGGTGAACATTAATTTTGTTTTGAGTAGGTAAAACCAAAACAAATGGGTAGCGAATAAACAACCAAGATGCATCTCGTTTGAATATTGAGATAAGATGGGATGAAATAAAAAATTTGTAAATAATAATAAAATAATTTGTAAATAATAATGAAATAGTTTGAGTTAAGATATTTTATGAGGTTTTGAGAAAAGAGAGAAAAAAAAATTAAATAAGAAAATTATAAAGTTAAAATATTATTATAATATAATTTTTTAATATTGTTTCTAGTTTTAGGATTTGAAAAAGTTGAATTATTTTATTTTATTTTTATTTTTTTGGAAGTTTGAGAAAGTTGTAATGATTAGTTGAAAATTTTGAAAATAAAATTTTTTTGTGTTTGAATGGTGTTTAGATGTTGAGATGAGTTGAGACCATCTCAACATCCAAATGGGGCCTTAGATCTTTGTCTTAGAGCACTAGTAGTGAACTCAACAAAGTTTGATCAAAATTTAACTAGAAAATTCACTTTTACAAATTTAGTTAGTCACTTTTTAACAACACCAAATAACAAACTCTCCAAATCTATCACTATTCTATTAAAATATTGATTTTGACTTTTTTATTTATTTTAATTCTAATTGTAACTTCAATATTTATTTGTTATTAAAAAATTACAAATTAATTTTCTAACGGTCTTTTTTATTTATAATGGTCATATTTTTCAACTGATATATTTTACACTGGTCATATTTTTCCAACAGTCATATTTCTAAAACGAATATGAGTCATTCTTTTTTTCTTTATATCCAAGCTAGTTGCGGTAGAAGCCCATGATCCAGCTTATTTTGTCTAAAGACGATATAGTTCTAGAAGGCTTGGGTTTTTCTTCCCTTAAAAAAATAATAGCTGCTTTGAGGATTCTTGCATATGGTGACATCTGATTTTATGTGTGTGTGAGGTTTTATGAGGTTATGGAAGAAGGTTCATGAAATTCGAAATTGTTACCATAGGAAGAACTCGAGACCGTGAGGGAGATCACACCCCAGTGTTTACAACTCTAAATTTACGAGTGCGTAGAGAAAATTGCAGAGAAGTAGATGGAGACAACTTCAATGAACAAGATGGAGCTAGTAAGAAGATGAGATCGTGAGAGACGATGACGATGTGGAATTTGGGCAGAATGGTTCGGCTACTGGTAAGAAGATGAGATCATGGGATTTGGGTGAAATGAAATCGTGCTTTTGAGAAGAAGATGACTCTTCTAGAGTTGTGGATTGTGCAAAATGAATAGCACGCGAGAAATAGGAATTTTTTATGCCAAAACAATATTTGGCCAGTGAAAATCATCAAAGTAAAAAATACTGTAGATTTATTGAGTATATTACAATAAGTTTTTATGCAACTTAATTAAATCTTGGCCAAAATATAACTTTGTTAAGTCCACTACTAGTGCTAGGGGTGATAAACGGTCAGTTTAGATCGGACCGAGACTGAGACCGGTCAGTCTCGATCCATGTTTTAGAAGATCAAAAAGTTTTGGTCAGGTCTCGATCCAGGGTTTTTCCACCCCAGATCAGACCGAATAGGATCAAATGAATAATAATAAAAAAAAATATTATATATATTATTTACATAATAATTGTACAATTTATTATGTAGTTTTCATCTAACCTATCACCATTAATATAAAACTTTAAATATGTTATTAACACTTGTTAATATGCTATCAATTAACTAATATATATTATAAATTACTAATTATATAGTAATTATATAAATTAATAATGTAATTTTTATCTAATTTTTTGTCATTAATCATATAAAATATTTTTTTATTGAGTTAGTTATATAATTCACATTAATAAGTTACTTAATTTTAATTTAATATTTTAACTAAATTTTTATTATTAATTGATTTAAAAAAAAAAGAATAAAAACTAGAAAAATAATTAGGCCGGATTGAATTGATAGCTAGCGGGTTTGGTCTGGAAAATAATATACCAAAAATATTCGATCTATCACACGATCGGACCGGCCGATTTGCATCCTTAACTAGTACGAAGGAAGTTGTAGGCTAATTGTTCTGTAACAGTGGACAATACTTCATTGGTTAAGAAAATGCTTTGCATCACAACAACCAAATTGGCCTATTAGCTCAGTTGGTTAGAGCGTCGTGCTAATAACGCGAAGGTCGCAGGTTCGAGACCTGCATGGGCCAGGCACCTTTTTTTAAATTGGTCTATAAAAATAAGGGTATTACTGTAAAAGCGAATGTTTTTCAAAAACAAAACCAAAAGAGCGCGACTGTAGAATTCAAGCAATTCAGCGTTTGCTGCGCTCTCTCTCTCTCTCTCTCTTTGTCCGTGTCTGTCACTCTAAACTTCGCTCTTTTCTTTTCGTAGTCTGAGATTCCGAAGTGGCTGTAGATATCTCAAAGCCAAGATCCAAGTTTTTCCCCAGTGTAAGTACTAATTTTTATGCATATTTATATCTGTACTTATATGTAAGCGTGCTATATACCTTCAGTTTTAGATTGAAGAAACCGAGAGATCTACTGTTAGGTATCGAAATGATATGCTTGTAATTCTTTTCTCTGCCAAATTTTAATAATGTGATTAAACTCTTCGCTATTTGTTTAATTTTTTCTTTTTCTTTGAGGGGGAAATAGGGAGAGAATATTTCATGCGATCATTGTTGTTGAAAAATAAAGGGCAAAAAACTAATAGCGTTGTTATGGGGGAATGAAAAGCTTTTAGAGGAGTTTAGGGTTTAGTCGGGTGGGCAAGAATTTGGGTATTCGGTATTCCATTGAATAGGAGATGTGGGTTTTGAGAGGAAGAATAACGATTTCTGGGTTTTTTTTTTTTTTTTGAGTATGTCTTTTGATTTAGGTACATAACGCTGGAGATTTTGAGGGATCCTTACAAAAAGAAACGAAAAGGAAGAAAAAAGTAGCCAATCTTTTTACAATAGTCCTGCTCTGTTTTTTTACCCTTTTTTTATTTTCATCAAAGCCTCTACTATTTTTATTCAGGCATTCAATCAGCCACAGAACACTATAACGAACCAGACTAGACAAACGATGGCTGCCAAGGTACACTAAACAGTTTCTGAAATCTTGGTAAATTCATGTTCCGTCTCGATGAAACACTTACGAACATTTCTTCTGGAGAATGTTAGGGAAAGTACGGTGCAGATTTGAATCGTGAAATTGAAACTAGTCACACTTGCAAGACTGGTACATTTTCATTAGATACTGTTGTCTGTGTGTGTGTGTGGGCGCGATCTTGAAGTGAAGCTTTCGAAATACCGCATAGAAGCTCATTAAGAGCTTCATTTTTCTCCCTTTTGATACAGGCGGTGTCAGAAATTTTAAGGTTTACATGGAAAGTGAAGCGGTTAAAGTTGTTGCAGATAGCATGTAAGTGTGGTCGTGTTATCTGGGAAAGTTTTTTGCATGTTATTATGAATAAAACTTTTTGATTACCTATTACAAAAAAATTGTGAAAACTTTCAATTCTTTGTATTAATATGTAGATGAATCAGCTGTTCATGTCATTTTTCCTTAGGAAAGAGTGCTTGTGCAATTATTAATTTGTTAGTTCCTCAATAGCTGCGTCATTGGCCATTGTGCAAATAAAAAAATTGCTGTGATGCTTAAAGTGAGGAGAGAAATGAAAACAAAATGATGCATTATTATGCTATATTTTGCTTTGGTTTCTATAAAACAAGACAGTTACCTTTAAGAACACATATTAGCTGGGACATAGGACGTACTAGGGACAGCCTGTCTATGTGCATTTGAGATAGGCTAAGGGTTTATAGTTTTAGAAGAAAAGATCAGGGTGGTATAAATCATTAAATAACGGTTTAAAAAAAGACTTGATTTTGACGTGTGGAGTTGGAAACTGGCGAAGCGAAGACTTTTATGGTAGCAAAAAGGGTACGGTTTAAAGGATGTTCAGAGGGATGATTTGCAATCTGAAAGGTTGGAAAGTTTTAGGGTTTCATGGTTTCAAAAGGGCATAAGAAATGGGATTTGGTTGGACTTGTAAAGAAGGATGTAAAGAGAGAATTTTGTTGCCATTCAGGGGATGATATGAATAATACCCGTGTGCAGTACTAATTGCACTCAATGGCCAATGTGCCTCAATACCCAGCTATTCCCTATTTCAATAATTAAAGGCACACTATGCTCTATATATATTGGCTACTGTTGTAGAGATAATTTGGTTTTCCCACTCTAGGTTAAGTCTATGTTTTGGCCTTTAGGTGAACAAGCTGGGGGTGATGGGGGAAATTTTATATTCTTCATTTTTATTTCCTTACTCTTTTGTTTTCTCAGTGGAAAGAAATCTGCAGCTGTTAACAAAAGGGCTAATTCGACTACTGCTCAGGTATTACTACTCCATTCCTTTCCATAGTACATGGTGATTTTTATTGTGATTGGTGCTAAGTTTGCCTTTTTCAGTGTTTAATGAAGTTTATCACTGAAAAAGGCAAAACAAATTGTGGTTGGTTCAAGGCATATATAAATTGGACAATGCCAAAGCGTTTTTGAGTATTGAATTTTAATTTATCTTTTTCTTTTTTTCATGAAGAGTGCTTTGAATAACATGGAGAAGTGCAAAGGAAAACTTATCAGTACCGGTAAGGATTAACTAAAATAAATTTTTCAACAGGCCTTGGGTTTTGCTTTGAGAAGTTTTTTAAGAATTTTAGATTGGCCTTTCTCCAGAAAAAACAGTGGTCAGAAGAAAGGCATTGGCTGACGTTAGCAATGTCAAGAGAAACTCTCCGAGCAATGCGATGTGTGATGGCCCCAAACTGATGTATGTTGTCATTTTAACTTCATCACACTCTTTATTTTCTATTACTTTTCTTTTATGTTGGGGGCTATAAAAGAGTTTCTTATTTTACATTTTCTTATAAATTAGGAGTTAAGAATCATTGTATCATGCGAGTCTGGATTATTTTCTGCCCCTTGAAATAATTTATGATACTCATAATCTTTTCTTATGAAGAAAAGATGATAAACGAGATGATCGTTTTTTAGCCCTTTTACCCTGGGAGTAGTGCCTCTAAACCTACGTGCTCTATTTTATTTCAGGAAAGGTATAAGCAAGACAACTACGTCTTTGCAACGGTATGCACTCTGAACCATGAGTATCAGCGCCATTATCAATCATTTTCTTCTACATGCTTGTCAAAATGATGCCTTTCTACTTTCAGGAGTCAAATACTCTTGCAGTTTTGATTTTGAAAGTGGTTTTTGTAATACAAGTGCTTGTTTGGGATTGCTGTAGGTAATAGGGCTTTTAATTATAGAGTTTTGTTAGAAATTTCTACTATTGAAAAGCTTTTTGGTGAATATATGCTTAAAGCGCTTTTAGTTACGGTGGTTTTCAAAATTATCTGCATGAGCTTTTCAACAAAAGCTTTAATTTGGTGCTTGTTTAAAAAAGTGGATTTTCAGCTCTTTTTGGTGCTTAAAGCACTTTTTATAAATTTACCAACATACCTTTTTTTTAGAAAGCTTTTAACTGTTAAAAGTACCTTTAAAGCTCCCAAACTCAAAACCAAACAGGCAATAAAAATGTTGCCCATTCTTGTTTTTTGGTTGTTTTCATATCCTAAGCGGTTGTTGCCTTCCTTTGGTTGAATTTCTTGTTTGATAAACTTTTCAAAGAAAACATGTTTTTATGTGTATTTGTAACATTCCCCTTATCCATTTAAGAAAGAGACAAGTTTTTTTGTTTTTGTTGTTGTGCCAGTTGTGGTTAGTGCAAACCGCAACTTTGATTCTTTCCACTAACATATGTTTACTAGATGAATTGTGGATACGTATCTCTCTCGCACTGACCTTCTCTATCTCTCAACTCTCTCTTCATTTCGCATAAAAGAAGAACTTTGATAGTCATCTAATGAACCCCATATTTGATATGGAAAATTAAATGAATAGAATCAATATTTGTGTTGTCTTTATTTTCTTTTTTGGTTGGACAGTTTTTGGCTTTCAAAATCTTCATTGTTTCTTTCAGAAATTCATATTAAAGGAGTTGATTTATCATTCCTTTTGTTTTCCGGACATGTTTCAGGAATGAATTTTCATAAATGGGCTAGGATATAACTTTTCTGTATTTTTCCTTATATCTGAAATAACATCTACTATGTTCTGTCTAGGGTTTCACTGCGTCCAGCCGGAAAGATTTTGAATGTCTCATCAAGGAAATCCATTATGGTATAAAACTGGAACCGATATAAATGTATATATTTTCCTATTGCTTGTTGACTTTCTTTTGAGTTCCATTGCATTGCTCTTCTGTTTCTGTTGTTTTTTAGTGTAATTCACTTTTTTTTATAGGTAACAAAATTTTATTTTTTTGACCAGGGAAGTATAAAACATCCTAAATGATTGTAATTTATCTTGAAGTAGCTCTACTTAATTGATGTTTCCAACTTCTGTCTTAGTTTTGTTTTTAATGCATAACACAACAAAAGATGAATGGAATGGTCAGTTTAAAATCTTGCGTTTGTTAATCATCTCTAAAATGGTATTGCAATGGTTTTAAAACTACGCCAAGTGTTCTTCAAAGATTGTAAGTATATTGGAATGATAGACATAGTGAAGGTAAATGATATAATAATGTCGGATTAGCGCAGCTGATCATGAGTTATTTAAATAATAATTTACTAGAAAAATTTATTTAAGTAATAAGCGATGAATCTGAGTCAAGAAAAAAACAGCGCATTTCATAATTGGGAAGGAGAAAGTAACAACCACCAATGAAATGATGTATGGTAGTGTTTGGACTTGCCAGATTGTGGGGTTGAGCTTCAGATTCTAAGACCTATTATATATTTTTAAAGATGAGCAGGGTCTTGAAATCAATGTGATAGATTGGGTAAAATCAGTTTTTTTTTTGTTCTGTTTCTAACAGAACGTGTAGGTAAATTTAAGAATAATGTATCTGATGGTTTAAAAAAATCCAATTTTTCGGTTAATCAATCTTAATGTGTGTCAGCATCAAAGGTTTTGTTGTCAGGGCTAGCAAACATCAATATCCATCATCCTGTCTTATATAAGTTTTTTCCGGCTGGAAATATTGAAATCTTTATTGTTCAAATATAGGGAAAAGTGCAGGAAAGCACAAGTCAAGGTGTTGGTAACTTGCATACTTCCAAGAGAGGTTATTTGGTTTCCTACATAAGTTTTCAGATCGTTATTTCTATGATTCAGTATTACAATAGGTAGATACTTGTTTGAGAAATATTGTTTTCTAAAGATTTGAATGCCTCTTCAGATGGTTATAGGAACAAGACCATGAGTCAAAGCCATGATTCAGTTCGTACAAATGGCAGGTATGAGAAACCCTGTTCTTTTTTTTTTTTTCTCCCCGTTAGAACAAGCACTCTGATTTCTAGCCAGGGTTCTGTTAATACTAATGATAGTTTTTGAAACTCTTGTGTAGCTAATTTCTTATACAACTTAAAAGTTTGTAGACGACTCCTACATAATATATTTTTTTTTTACCAGGACTACAAGGAATTCTCTTTTATCAAATAGGTACGTGAATTTCCAAAATAATGTGGTCTATCCAACATAAATAAAATATGCATGTGCTATTGGTGCAATTTTTCTTTTTATTTAATATTAGCCCACTCTGCTTGAAGGAACTCTTTGCCAGTGCTAAAAAGGGGGAACCAGGCAGATACAAGTATCCCAAAGGTTGCCATAATACATAGTTTTTTTTTTTTTTTTTTAATTTTAGTTGGAGAGCTTGATCGTGGAGATTTCTTTTCCTGCCTTTCCTAATGAGTTTTTTCCTCCTACAGTTCTGGTTTGTTTGGTGGCAGGATTTTTATTCTTTTTTCCCCTTCTTTTCCGTTACTTCTTGATGTCTTTTTCTATTTTGCTTGAAGGAAAATGCTGAAATTTCTGACATGGGCAAGGAAAAAAGTGGATATCTCGGTAAACTATGGTGACTTTTTGAGTCTTTCACATGTGCAAGGGCAAAGAGCTATACTATCCAATGTGTTTTCACTTTATTTATGTTAAGTGCTATAGTTAGCCAGAACCAGTAGAAATAATGCAATATACTATACGTAACGTGCGCACACTCTTAAATAAATCACAATGTTAATTTTAATAAATTATTCTTAATTGGGCCTGCTGTGTTCGTTTCTGCATTATGCTCAGCATATGCTGCATTGATTATGTTTCTCAATCGTTGATGATTTTGTTGCTTGGTTCAGTTGGTAAAACTGGCAGGAAAGTAGCACCCCTGGTAAGAAATGCTAGGAGTCATCTTTGGAAGAATCGAGTGAGTGATGGCTTCATAATAATGTGAGTAATGATGAAGTATGCCAGTTTTATTTTCTATCCAGTCCATTGAACTTAAAATTCGTGCCAGTTGTTCATTCAATTCCTCTTCTGTGTAAATGATATGGCTGTATACTTTCCAGTCTGTATGGCTTGCACATGGCATGGGGTTGAGTTTTAGGGCTCGTTTGTTTTCAGAGATGAGATGAGATGAAATGAGATTAAAGTTAAATAGTTGAATAAAATATTGTTAGAATATATTTTTTAATATTATTATTGTTTTGGGATTTGAAAAAGTTGAATTGTTTATTTTATTTTGTGTGGGGATTTGAGAAAGTTGTAATGATGAGGTGAGATGAGATGAGATGAGATGAGATGTTTTTGGAAAACAAACAAGGCCTTAGTCTAACACTGTCAACTAAAGCACATATCAATTAAGTTGTGTTCATCTTTTGACAGTATACAAGCATATGTAGTGTTTACTTAATTTTAAAGCTGTTAAATATTCTAATGTGTATGATCCATTGCAAGGGTTTCTTGAGAATCAGGTATTTAAGTACATCATTATCTGCTCACAAAACATTGCAGACACAAAATGATTCACATTATACAAGCAACATAATGCACATTTTCGAGACTGGACCACTCATTTCTCCCCCACCAAGCTAACTTGATATAATTTATCAAATTTAGTAGTCTCATTTGTCTCGCGTTAAAATTGAGATAGATTTATTTAACACCACTTGGTTGGATTATTACCTTTTCTTTTTCTTTTTTCATTAGTTTTATGGAATGGCAAACTATATAAGACTGAGATTCCTATATATTAATTTTATGTTTTTGTGTATGATTACTAATCAAAGAAAAATTTTTCATGTATGATTACAGGGGTCAAACTAATGTAGAGGCCCGAGCATTACAAAGAAAAAATACCAGGGTATGTGACATGTTTTATGTGTTTTGTGCTTGCTATGTTTAATTGTTCATGTTGTTGAGATACTTCTACTCTATTGTTGTTGAGCTTGCTACAATTTCCTTCAAGAGAGTAGTAGAGTCCGGATGGAAGGACCATTCTAAAACTTGACCATAACCAGTAGGCGTTAGTTCTAATCTTTTTAAACTATAGGTACTAGTTTTGAAAAAGTGCAAATCTTAGGGACCAGAACAGTAATTTTCCCTAGTCTAAAAGTGAAGTCTTAGTTAATTGCGTTTTCTTTCATCAAATTATTATTCTAGGAGTCAATAAGAATATTTTATGATCATCTTATTGCATGACACGTGCTCAGGATCAACCATAGGTTTCAGAATTAAATAATTCATTTCCATGATATAAGGCTACTCACTAGTGTATAAAATTGACTTATATTGAGTTGTTTAATGCGTATGTATGCAGTCACAATTCCTTTCATATAGTCAAGGATCTCATGACTGTTATTTAACCTGCCATCCGCTTGGTTCCCATGCTCATACTTGAAGCTTAGGTATTGTTCTTCGTCAAGGTAGTTTATGACCATTGTTATACTAATATTCTTTGATTTGTAAATGTGTGCCTAATTGAAGTAAATCTCATACTTTTAAAATTACTTTATGATAACAAATAATTCACAAAATACAATAAAAAAGGGTTTTAGAAATCAAGATTTTATGTATTTAGCCTATTGACTCAATTTATTAGAATATTATGCAAAACTACGACATGAAAATCAAGTAACCAACTAATTATGTAAAATTTGGGAAATTCTAGTTACATACCCCCATCCCATGCAGTACAGAAGTTTAAGACCCTGTATTTTTTTAAAAAAAAAAATAACCCATGTGGTATGAGTTAATTACAAAAAGGACCCTCCATAAATTTTCTGTGCAGTTAATTGAAGACAAAAAAATGGTAGTCACTCGTAAAAGAAAAATCTTTGATAGCATAGTCAAGTTAAAGTACAGTGTTGAATTGAAAATATACTAGAAAGGCCAAGATAAAAAAAAATGCAAGAATTGTAGGTATTGACCTCTATGCTAACACAATCAAATACCAATTCATCTAGAAAGCCAAGTTGGAATATTATATCGAGTTTAAAGCATATACATAACATATGAAAACATGTAGCGCCATGGTATGTAAACGATCTTCAGTATCAACTAAATACTTAAGAATATTTGTTTATATCATTTTATTGGTCTTGAAATGATATTTTTATTTTTTATTTTTTAAATTACAAAAGCACACTTTTTTGCTCTTTAAGCTCACACAAAAAGCCCCAAAAAGCGTGCTTAAAGCTGGCTTTTGTAAATGTGCTTCATTTTGCTTCAGCCTTGGCACTCTGTGCTTAAGAGCACTTAACATCAACACTGGTTTTGACTAGTTAGCTGGAAGTACTTTCAAAGTTTAATGTGTTTCTCTGGTGTATTTTTCACATAATTAAGCAACTACAATGCTTCATCATGTTAATGAAATTAGGTTGTTCATGAAGCCTAGTTTTGTTTCTCAAATATAATTGATTTGCAATCAGCATATTGACACAATTCTGTATCTATTGAGTTTTAGCGATCCAATTACCTTTTAATTTCATTAATGATGTAGCCAATTGTGAAGACCACCCTCAAGGCTACCCATGCTCAAAGGACTTTAAAATCCAATAACATTTCAAATGTTAACAAACGGACATCTGTTGCTGCAATCTCATCCAAGAAAAGGGAGGAAGCAGTGACATCATCTCTTCCAGCAAATATTGCATTAGTGGATCCACAAGAAGCCACAGAAGGACAGCTTCCATCTGATGCTGATGGCAATCCAAGGGTTGTACCAGATATCATTGCTACTAGAAAATCGGCTCGGAGGAGATCTTATACATCTTCCTTAATGGCAAGATCAAAGGTTGAGGCACACTATACTCTGGTAATGCATTGGCCCTGTTCTTGTGAATTTCAATTACAACAGTTATTATGTTGCAGTTAATAGAGAAGTGTGGTGAAGCAATGAAGTTGGAAGAGCTACCAAGTATTGATGACATTTGCAATCAACTGGAAGTGGCTGAATATGTTGATGAGATCTATCAGTACTATTGGGTTACAGAGGTGATGTTTAATATTATTGTCTCCGTTCCCATATTTTTACACCATTCTGTTGTTTCTGTTTTATTCTGGCCAGGGTTAACAATTTTTAACTTATGTTTCTCAAATATCTAGTTATATCTTATTATTTGAATTTAGCATTCTGGCATTGCTCTCTAAACCAATTTAGTTTGATGTTATTGCCTAATGCTAAATTGACTTTTGACTGCAGGCACAGAATCAGTCTTTGGCAAATTATATGTCAGTTCAGACAGACATTACAGCTCATATGCGTGGTATTCTGATAAACTGGTTAATTGAGGTATATATCTTTTCTTCCATGCATTCTGGTAAAATCTTTTTTTCTTGCTCTCTCTCTCTCTTCTTTTCCCTTTCTGGTTGGTTATAAGGCAATTTGATCATCCACTCGATCAGAAAAGCATTCTGATGAAGGTTTTCTGATATTGGTTATCTATGCATTCATTTTACTGAGCTCATTTTCTTTGCTGCATTTTTGCAACTCCTGTTACAGGTACACTTCAAATTTGATTTAATGCAAGAAACTCTATATCTCATGGTGACCTTGTTAGATGGATTTCTTTCACAAGCTACCATAAAGAAGAATGAACTGCAGTTGGTTGGTCTTACTGCACTCTTGCTGGCATCAAAATATGAAGACTTCTGGCATCCCAGGGTAAAGATCAATATGTTCAAATCACATGCTTACAAATTTTGTTTCAATGCTACTGGTGTTTTCCAGAGTACATGGTCATCTGAGTTTTATTCTCCCTATAATACAGGTCAAGGACTTAATTAGTATATCAGCTGAATCGTATAGAAGAGATGAAATGCTTGCAATGGTATGCCTGCCCCCACTTCTAAGCTTTGCTTTCAGGTTCATTTTTCTGTTCTTTTGATTGCTGCCACCCGAAAGCAGCAGGGTGGATGGTTTGGAATGTACTTATTCATTCTAGGTCCAATCGTTTAAGGTATGAGGTAGAGGACCCAGTTAGTGCACAAGCGCATTCCAAAGCTAACCACTGTAAGGCTTTCCAACACTCCAGCCCTCCCCTGAACACGTCCTAACTCCTTGGAGCAAACAGTTTTGAAACATGGTCCAATAAACAATAAATCAGACTTTGATATTAAGTAACAGCTCCTAGCCCAAAAGTTTAAGCTATTGGGAGGCTTAAGCATATAAAACCCATACCAAAGTTCACACCTAATGTGGTACACACCAGACAAATAAGTGACTTGTGGAAAATATAATCTAAATGACCTTGCTTGCATTTACTTTTTCCCTGGGATGTGTTAAACTGTTTATCTTTGACCGTTTAGGAGCCTGTGAAAGAAGAAGAATTCTTATAACTGTTTAGATTTCGTATTTTCTACACAAATCTTGGGTCTGATGACGTCTCAAAATTTGATTGCCATGGTTAGTGTACTTAACGATACACATTGGCTTTGCCTTACAGGAGAGGCTTATTCTTAAGAAATTGAAGTTTCGTCTTAATGTTGCTACTCCTTATGTGTTTATGTTGAGATTTCTCAAGGCTGCTCAGTCAGACACAAAGGTATGTGGTAACTTACAATAGCCATGTCATTAATTGTTAGTTGGTAGAGGCAGACTATATTCAGTGCAGACTAGATATGATTTTGTAATCATCAATTGCTGATTGCCTCTGCTCCCCTTTGGAAATTGCTCCCAGCTTGAACGCTTGGCGTTCTACCTCATTGAACTTTGCTTAGTTCAATATGAAGCTTTAAAGTTCAAGCCCTCTTTGCTATGTGCATCAGCTATCTATGTTGCAAGGTGTACCCTGAACATGACTCCAGCTTGGACCCCCTTGCTTTGCAAACATGCACGCTATGAAGAATCCCAACTCAGGTACTTTTCAAGATTCAGTTTCTTCATGACTTTTAGCTTCCCAGAGTATCTAAATCATTTTTCAATTCGGTCACCATAGGGATTGTGCCGAGATGATCCTAAGATTCCATAAAGATGCTGGAACAGGACAGTTGAGAGTCACATACGAAAAATATCTGAAGCCTGATCTCAGTGGCGTAGCAGCAATAACAACTTTAGATAGGCTTCCTCTTTGATTACACTTGGTGTGGATAGCCTCTGTAATTGGCATCATAATGGAAAGTGTGCAGGTGAGATTTCAGTTGTATTTGGATCTTTTGTATGATGCCATGCTGTGTTTCTTCTGCAATTCTAAAAACCACCTTTTTCTTTTTCTTTTTTCCTTTTCTTGAAACCTTGCAGGAAATACCTACTCAAATTGTATCTTTGGGGATTGTAGCTCAATAGTAATTCTACACAATTGAGGAATTACACCTCAGCTGGTTGTTAATCTTTGGACATTCTCCATATTATTTGTTGGAGTCGCCTTGATTTGCCAGCAGCTGCCTGATATATTTGTATTTTGCGGTGTGATGATAGTAAAATTGACGATGTCAAGATGGTTATAACTTCCGTATGTTGCGCCCTAGCATTATAGCCACATTTCAAACAATATCATACTTTTCCGTGCCATTCGAAGTTGAAAGTGGAACTCTCTAGGGAAACATCCTTTCACACCTCAAGCAATAAGCATCAATTACGTTTCTCAAGTGCCTTGAGAATGTTTGTAAAAGTACAAACAAGATAGTTAATAAAATAATACTAAAAAAGATATTAGAACCTTAGGAACCTCAATTCTAGGACAGCATCAATGGGAAACGAAACTATTAATTACTTTTTTATTATTATTTACATTTAAACGTAGAAGTTTCTCACGTGTTCATCACTCCATCATAGAGAATAGTAGACAACCCACTCTGACACCACACAAGGTTTGGATGACAGGGCTGAAACAAGAGAAGATGCAATAGTAGGCAAGCTAGCCAGTTAATCCAGCCATTTTCTTTTGGTTCTTAGATTGCTCACTCTAGTTAATCCAAAACAAAGTTGAGGAAAGAACAACTGGAGGTGATGAAAGTGATCAGTGCAGATAGCATGGAAGATTCATCTCAATCTCATCACTTTATGCTGAACCCTAAAAATTAAGATGATGAGCAAAATATAGGAAGACGGGTTGTGTAAAGGTGAAAAATGGTACAGCAGGGGAGCCAGGGTAGTGTATTCTTATAGTGCAAGAAACAGAAAAATGCAATAGTAGATAGAAGCCAATCAGAATAAATGAAGAACTAGATTCACTAAAAACAGTAAATCAATAGTTTGTATACATACATATATGAACCCTGTTAGCTCAACATATATAATTTATATTCATTCATTCATTCATCCCCAAGCTTCTCTTCCTCCACCAACATACCTGCCTATCTAAATATACACCCTAGTCCTTCAACAAGAACCATTATTTTCTATTGATCAATATAATATATCATACAAAATACATATATATGTTGAATTCTGATGTATTATGAAGTGATTGGTGTATGGAGTTGCTCACTATCTATGAACAAGTAATCAAACCATCTTGTGAAAGCAAGTACCCTTCCCGCTTCAATGTCTCCCTTACTGCCCGATAAAACTCCACCCATGAAGACGAATAAACATCCACCGGCGCGAACAAAAATGTCGGATTGGGGCTTGCCGGGCATGCACCCACCAAATCCAATACTGAAGCTGCCGGCTTCAGCGTCCGCGGGAAATTAAACGCTAAATTGTCGACTTTGTGTTCGTAAATTTTGCCATTTCGGTCCAATTTATACCTAGACGTGCCCTGAAATTCTCCTTTGGCCTCCCATGGAACCCGAGGGACACCCTTCAAGTTCCACCTTATCAAAATCAGATTCTCTGAAGGTTGCCAAATCCGATATACCTCAAGCGAAATGTCTCGGAACAGGATTTTACCATGAAATCTCAATGCCCAGAAGATCAATTTGTAGTTTTCAATACCAGTAAATGTATTCAACGGGTCTGAAAATGTAATATCATCCCTGAAAACATTAAAATAAATCAACCAAAAATAGCAACTGTTTCAGAAACCAAGCATTAACCCTAGAAAACATAACAAACCCAGAAGATTAAAACAAAGAATATGAACTACCCAGACGAGAAAATCACCTGTAAATATCATAATTGAGGTCCTTGGTAAATAGCAAAGGGACGTCTTCTCGGAGCGTCCGCACAGCAAGGCCAAGGTTGACATAGAAGTCGTCCTTTTGGTGCTTATCCTGCTCACCGGGGGGAGTGTTATCCTGAGCCACGTCCTGGAGTGGAGGAGGGGATTGGAGGCTGGTGAAGGAAGCAGTAGAAGTGAGGGAGAGAGGAGGCAGAAAGTGAGAATGAGAATTGGGATTTGAGTTGGGGAAGAATGATGGGTGAATGAATGATTTTTCTCTCGATTTGTGATGGAGAAGAAGAGAGGGAGAGAGGTTGAGAAGAAGAAAAGCCATGGCCTTTATTGTTCTTCAATTTGGGTCTATCAAGTACTTAGCTTTTCATTTGTGGGGATGAGAGAGAGGGAGAGAGAGGCAGAGATTTGTGTGTCGTGGAAACGAAATGAGGTTTGTGATTTTGATATTTGAGTGGTTTTGATTTGAACAAGCCGTTAAAATGGACCAAAGCAAGAACTTTGTTAATTTTGCACATTCGACCCTACATTCGCAACATATTAATTCTTGATGTTGTGTTCTTTGTCATCAATATCATCATTATCAAAACATCATTTGCCATCCAAATTTCAAATTTTAAATTAAGATAAAATTTCAAAATTTTATGGTATTTATAAAACGAATTTTAAATATTATTAAATGATTTTATAAAAACTATGAGATTTCAATCCATAAGTTTTCAACAAACACGTGAGGGATGTTTTTTTTTTTTTTTGGTTCTTCTACTCCCATTGAAAAAGAAAAATTCATCATATGTTTTTGTGGTAAGCGACATTAGTTTCCGATGAATTGTGGTTTGGATGAGAGTTGGAGGGCGGCCCGGCGAGAACTTTCCACATTTGAAACTTTTAACGAACTCACAAATAGAGAGGGAGCTTTCGAATTTTGACTTGGAATAGTAGCATTATTATTATTATCTTTATCCATTCTTTGTTATTTGTTTCTTTTTTCTTTTGGTAAAAAAATTCTATGCTGGTCACCTATATAAACTTAACTTTAATTAATATGTAGTGAGATTCTTCTTTTAATTATCAAATAAAAGTATGGCACCTTTTAACTTTCTAAGAAATAATATAATCCACATATCGGCACTAGACTACACATTAAAATTTAAAATAATTAAATCTAGGAAAAATACTTTAAATACAAAGTTGGGATTACAGAAAAATAAATCTACAAACGGATGTGGCTTGATGTGATACGTCATATTGTAAAATAATTTTTATTAATAAATCTCATTAAATCATATTAGTTTGTGAATTTATTTTTATATATTCTTTTTGTGTCTATAACAGTTATCTTAAATTTATCTATCTCATCAGTCATTTTACACCACATCCTGACCAAAGGTGGTCTAACTACAAAAGTACCTCATTATTTCGCCATATGGATCAAATGTAGTTGCAGAATAGCATTAAAGCTGATGAGGTTACAAAAATCAACTTGTTTCATATGTTTCTTTTTAATTTGTTGCAACGATATTATCCCTTTTCAAGTATTAAAAGGACTTGTCATTAGCAGCTTAGTCCTATATATATATTGTCCAATATTCTCCCATATTTCTGTCTGCCTCCATTTTGTGCCATTTTATTCTCTCATTATCTCCTTAATTTATTGGATAGATGAGTATGAGATGCTGAGTGTTTTGAAAAATGAATAGTTTAAATAGAAAATGCAAGACTTTTCTTTCAGAGTATGGGACGATTGCACGCTGTTGGCTGTGGATTTTAATAGCTCCAATTTGTGAGATTGAGATAAATATGTTTTATATGCGAATGTTTTGTTCAAACTTTAATTACAGGCTCCACGTCCACGATACATATATATACCAAAACCATTCAACTCTGAATATCTAGGCCGCTAGCTGATCATTGTGAAGAATCAAAATCAAACTTCGTTATAGTTATTGATAAGAGAAGGGTTGCAAATTGTGTTTGCGAGTCGTGTCGTATTAGGTCATGGACATTCAACTATATGAATCAAACTGAACACGACATGTTATTCTAAACTTTGCAATAGTTATTCAATGTGTAGAACTTGGGCCTTTCTGTTCAATTAGGATCTATAATTCAAACCAATAATAAAAATAATAAACTATCTCAAACTTGTAATGCAAATTGATACTTTTCAGAGAATGGAGGAATACCCACTGTCGGTTTTAATTTCCAAATTTGTATGAGGGTTCTTCAGGCAATATTGGATTATATAAGGTGCTCACTGCTCACGATTCAAAGAAATGACAGCAAAATGAGTGGGGAAAAGGGAGGCCCCTTTTGTCTTGAGAGCATTCAAATAGGATATTCTTTTGGGCCTTCTCCAAGAATATTTTCAGAAAGAAAGTACATTCCTTCTCAGATGCTCCCATTTCAGCGTCTTCCAACTCTCTCTCTCTGCGCTATATATATAATACTAGTCGGGAGCAACGTGCAAAGCACGTTTGTCTAGTTGGGTTAAACATGTTTTTCATAAAAATAATATGATTTTTTTTTTTATAAAAAATCGATTAATGAATACTTTAATGCTTAGAGACAAAAAAAAACAAATTTTAGCAAATATTTTTGGATAATGATAGGTCAGTAAAGTATAATAATTACATATTTGGATATATTAAAATATAAAAAAATTAATTCAAAATTAAAGTCAAGATATATTAGAATAACATAGACATTAAAATAGCATCATTGCCACCACAATAACTACTACCACACACTCAAAGAATGCATAACCAAGATTTTAATAGCCAAGCATTACACAATGTACAACCATCATGAAAACACATTTAAAATGAAGTGCACATTTATTAACAGAAAAGGCTAAAACAAAAGGCTTTGGAGAAGTTTAAACTCTGGAAAAAAAAAAGTATAGTTTTGCTTTTCACAACATAATTTCATGTTGAATCAATTAACTGAGTCAATATGTTCTTCTTTATGCCTCTTCGATAATATAATGGAATTTCAATTTGAAGCTACCTATTTCTTGCAAGTCCTTGAATAAGATAACAAATTATTTCAAATCTCCAAGAATTATGATTCCTCATTTCCAAGACACGAAAGAAATGGACTTCATCAATTCTATGCTTCTCCATTTGCATCTGCTAACCCCTTAAACACAAAGCAACCCATAGATAGATATGTTGGCTTAACACCTATGTTTAACTCTAGTTGTATGCATAGGTTGATTTAGAAATAACCACCTAGTAACTGCCAATCATAAGCAAACACCCACATAAAAGATCAGCAAAACAATATGATCATATATACACATTTTCTTGTGAGGATGCTTAAAGATTACCTGTTCAAATAAACCTTTAGGCAGAAAAGTAAAAGAGTTGTGCTTTGTCGTTGATATAGAATTCCCTCGACAAAAATCATACCATAAGAGTCAAAACCAAATAAAACTTATTGCAACCAGAGGTGTAGGAATTCCTAATCACTAAGACATTACAAACACTCAAGACAGTCATCCATGTAAAGCATTAAAACTAAAAAAAATATAATTAATATATAAAAATTAGAATCACTGTATAGATCCAAAACTCATACGAATGCTAATCTTATTAAAACATTCATATTTGATTCAAAGGATGAGTAAATTTTATGTCTGTCCCACTGCTTTGGGTTGGACACCATGCTAATGAAATTCTGGTGGAGATTCAAATTGGATAATGAGAAAGCACCTTTTCTTGAAAAGCAGGGACTCAATCTGTCAATCAAATCCTTGCTCTCCTCTCCAAACTCAGTTGGCAACTTTCTGTAGGCTCCAACAGTCTCTAGGCCACCAACATTAAATCCAAATACATGAGAAATGCCCCATTTCCAGACTCTTAAGTGAAACCTTGGGATTCTTGGTTTGGGAAAGGACTATGCAAAACAAAATTCGTCATCTCTCAATGAGCTTTTTTCATTGTTAAGAATGGGCCATCCATAAAAGCCTTAACTAATAGTTAGATCCCCCACCACCCCTCAATTATCCCTAACACCAACCTTGATGAATTGTCATGAGATGTGGCAAACAGAAAATTAAAAAAATAAAAAATAAAACACCTTTAAGAACCGTGAACAGTTTTTGGGAATTGAGTTGTCTTTGATATATCCTACCTTATTGCTTTTAAATGCTTTCAGTATGCATTCAACATCATATTTGTCCACAACTTCAATAACCTAGAAGCCAAATTGCAAATAAATAATCATTGCACTTATGAAGGTACAAAAGGGCATGTAGGCAGCAACATGATAAGCTTAAAAGTAACTACAGAGAACGCTTACACTTTGGGAAGCATAAAGAGTAACAAGGCCGATAGGAACGAAGATGGTACCCATCAATAGAAATATAGAAATGGCCTGCATAAGAGATTCTCAACACCATAAACACACAAATTAATAACAAAATATACACATTCAACAATATATACTCAACTCGAAAACAATATATATATATATTTTTTTGGTAAGTTCTCAACTTGAAAACAATATACAAACTGAATAAAAAAATGAGTCATATACAAACCTCAAAGCAACTGAAACTGCAAACCAGAAACTGGATACTTCCTGCAAGAAACAAACCAATAAATCAGATCAGTTAAAACGAAAAAATAATAACACAGCAACGCGGTGAGATGTAAAAAAAAAAGGAAGAAAAACTCCTATATCAAAATCTGCTGACACAGAAGAGTTTAAAAATATCAAAAAGAAACATGCACCAAGAAAAGAAACTGAGAGTAAGACACATAAGGGAAAAAGATCAAAAAATAAACATGCACTCATAAAAGAAACAAAGAGAAATACAATAATAAAATGCCATAGTTAAGAAACTAAGCACCTAGAAACCAAATAAATTAAGAACAAAAATAAAACAAACTGTAAATTTCAAACAAAAAATGGAACCAAAAAAAAAAAAAGTTATCAATCACTCAACCCTGCATAAATAGATTTTTTTTTTAAAAAAAAAAAAAGGTCTAGACGATTGCTATCTTCAAACCTGATAATATTAAATCATAGCATTTAAAGCTTCATTTTCTTTCCATTCCTTCCCTTTTGGAGCATCCAAATTACCCGTAGTTTATTTTCATTCTTCTTTACGATAACCTTTACTCTAAAGATAGACTAACATTAACTCTCTCTAACACCTAATGAGTAAACATACAAGCGATTAAAATTTTGGATATCAAACACGACCATATGATAATATTAAGGAGAATTTTTCATCTTCTCTAAAAAAGAAAAAAAAGGCTTAATATATATATATATATATATATATATATAGATATTCATTTCCCACACTCTCTCATCAACCAAACAACTTATCAAGAACGAAAAAACAGCAAATGCTACTCACCCAGTCGTGATCAATGGTATCCTCCAAACATTTGATTCCTGACTGAAATGAATAGTACAGAACAAGTAAGTCTAGAGACGCTACCTCCCTCCATTCGATGAGAGCTACAAGCTTCTTTCCTTCAGGATGCAGCACATTTAGGCTAGACTGACTCAGAATTTCATAAAAGGCTTCCACTGCAGAGACACCCTGGAACATAATAGGGCAAATTTGGAATATCGTGTCTTAAGATGCAAGAAAAACAAAAAATAAAAAGGAAAGGAAAGTTACTAATTATGAATCTGAATATATATATATATATATATATATATATATTCTTGTACATGTATCAACCAAGTGGGATCATCTTGTTCAACCCTACAATATCAGCACATTGTATAAACCTTGGCAAACAAAGTGCAATGTATAAACCTTTAAGAGGTTTTTTATCATCTGAAAGCTAGGTGATAATGTAAATGAGTGCTGCTGCAATTGATATAGGGCTCCTCCTGAGATACACAAAAAAGAACAGTTGATATAAGCAAATAGTAAACAAAAATCAACAAACACAATAGATATACATTGAGCGTCATGCTGATGACACTACAACACAATTGCTTTTTAGTGACGGTTGGGAAATTGTGACAATCCCTAGACCGTCACTAAAAGGCATTTTCTGTGACAGTTTTTGGAAACCGTCACTAAAGATAGAATGAGATTTTTTTACATTCGAACGTATGGGAAATATGCGTTCGAACGTCACATATACGTTCGAACGTTATGTCTGTTTACGTTGGAACGTAAAATGTTTTGGCGCAACCGTTCGAATGTTATTAATTTTACGTTCGAAAATGTTTGCACCAATGTTCGAACGTTAAGTAATAACATTCGAACGTTCATTGTAAATTTAAATTAAATGACTTTAATTTAAAAATTATGTGATTTTTATTGTGCATAATTTGTGAACAAGTCTAAAAAATTGAATTGTATATATTTATATATACACACTTTGTAATATATAAATATATATTATTGATTTATATATATTTGAAATGCAGTGATTTAGTATTAAAGTTGAAATTATAACATCAAAGAAGATTAAAAATTGAAATTAAAAAACGATAAAAATATTCAATAATATTTTTCGTTACAAATATTAAAAATAAAATACAAAATTTGATAGAATGTAGTAAACAACAGTCAGATGATAACGTTATCCGCAAAAGTCGAACTCCGTACTTCCTCAGTCAAGGTATCAACCTTGTCGTTGAGGATAGTTACACGATGGGTGAGTTCGGCAACAGACGCCGATATAGCCTCGAGCGATCGATCGATCTTATGATCAATATGCGCAGTCAGCTGTGAGATGACCGCATCAACCCAAGCAGGCCGCACATCTCCTGCAGATGTACTCGGCGTATGCTGACTACTACTCCCGACATGACCTGGCTCAGGCTGCGTCGGAGGAACTAGATCCTCTACAGGGGGTGGCTGACGTCCCCTCGCCTGTCCAATGCTACGCCGATGCGTGGTCATGTCGAGGGGGCTCATCTGATCTTTGACCCGCTCCTCTGGCTGGGTCGGCACTCCCCGTGCAAGTAATAGTCGGCTGATGAGGACACCATATGGGAGATTATCCGTGGAGACGATGCTCGCCTCGTAACGGATCCTCTCAAAAATGTGCAGTGGCAAATCTATAGGATCTCCACGTGCCACTCGTATCAAAAATTGTGCCCGAAGCCGACTAAATGTGGTTTTATGAGCCACAGGATCGACATTTGTTGCAACAATAAGGTGCAACATGCGGAAGAAATGCAGCAGATGGTTCTGGTTGAAGGCGTTCTTCCGCTCGATCTGCATGCGATCCCTCCCGGTGAGGATGTAGAAATCCTCGTCTCGGTCATCATCCCGAGCCTCGACGCCAGTATCCTCAGCCTCTGACTGGCCTGCATCTCTGGCTGATGCTGGCTCACATCCCCGGCCAGTAGATGATGTAGAAGTGCCTACATCCTCACGGGGTGTTGAGTGTGTAAATGTCTCAACTCCTCGATGAATCCCGAGGTGCTCGCCGATGACATCTGCCGATACCTCAATGGAAACACCGCGTACAGTCACGGTGTGAGAGGATGCATCCGGAGGCATGTCACACATCCCCATATAGAATTCTTGAACCATTGAGGGGTATACCTTCCCCCTCAATGTGCAGATATTTCCCCAGCCTCTACTGAGGAAAACATCTCTTAGGTTCGTCTGCTGCCAACAGAGTTCGTCGAACTCATTAATTAAGACCTCTCTCTCTACCATAACAGTACGAGCTCCGATACGGGCAGTGTCCGACGTGGCTCCTTCCCTCCCTCGTTTTCGTGTATGCAGTGGAAGAGCCATATCCTAAAAATAGAAAAGGAAAAAAAAATTATTTACAATAATGCATTTTTTTGTATTAATTTTAAGATGCTCTGCATTAACGTTCGCACGTTTTATCTTTAACGTTTGAACATTAAAGATAAAAACGTTCGGACGTTAATTTATACGTTCGCACGTAAAATAATGTAAATAAATTTACGTTCAAACGTAAAACAAATACGTTCGAAGTACAGATGTACGTTCGAACATAAGCAGTAAACAAATACGTTCGAATGTACGTTCGAACGTATTTGTTTTACGTGTGAACGTAAATATGAACGTTCGAACGTCGAAGCATGAATAATGTAGAAAATCACTACGTTCGGATGTTATAATTAAACGTCCGACCGTATGTCGTTTAATAATATTCATGTCCGAATGTAAGACGATTAACGTTCGAACGTGGAAGCCGTAACGGCTCTGTAATTTAAACGTCGTACGTTCGAATGTCTTAGTGAAACGTTCGAACGTTTCAACGCAGAATGGCTGAGTCGACTCAGCCATTATTGAAATCTCGAAAATTTCTCTACAAGGTTCTAAATGCCGAAATGTCACCATGTAAATGAAGTATATACTTCAAGAAACATTTCTACGGTGACTATTCGGCCAATGACTGGCCGTGGTGGCCGGAAAATGAAGTTGAAAATCCGGTAATACTTATCCGGTTTTAAACAAAACTCAATCCAAATCTCAATCTAAATCTCAATAAAATACATGTTATTTGCATAAAACATTTAAACCTACCTTTTAGTGACGGTTGTGGCCGAGTTGACGGCGGCGGTGACGGAGGCGTGGCGGCAAAGAACGGAGAAGACGATGGATACGTTTTGGAAATGTCGTTTCGACGTTCGGTTTTGGCCTTATATACACAGAACGTTCGAACGTACTTATTATTACGTTCGAACGTTTGTCAATTTAATTTCCTTTAGTTTATCTATAATATATTATATTATAAATGTTTAAGTTATATATTAGGATGTTATATAATATTATTGACAATTAGATTATTGGTTTTTTTGTGAGTGCTTGTTATATTTATAAAGTTTAGCAATATGTTTATACATATTGTTGTGATTTTATGCTTACTCTTGAAATAATTGTGATTATTGTTTGTGAATTTTGTGAATAGTTTATGAGTTTATGGTGTTTATTGATGAATTAATAAGTAACAATTTAATATATATTATTGATTTATATATATGGTATAGTTTATATATTATATACGTTGATGTTCTCATTTAAAGTATATTATATGCTATCATACTATACAATGTAGTATATAGTTATAGATATATAAAATGTAGTATATATATTATACTATAAGTTAGTATATAATAAAGAATTTAATAAGTAACAATTTAATATATATTATTGATTTATATATATGGTATAGTTTATATATTATATATGTTGATGTTCTCATTTAAAGTATATTATGCTATCATACTATACAATGTAGTATATAGTTATAGATATATAAAATGTAGTATATATATTATACTATAAGTTAGTATATAATAAAGAATTTAATAAGTAACAATTTAATATATATTATTGATTTATATATATGGTATAGTTTATATATTATATATGTTGATGTTCTCATTTAAAGTATATTATGCTATCATACTATACAATGTAGTATATAGTTATAGATATATAAAATGTAGTATATATATTATACTATAAGTTAGTATATAATAAAGAATTTAATAAGTAACAATTTAATATATATTATTGATTTATATATATGGTATAGTTTATATATTATATACGTTGATGTTCTCATTTAAAGTATATTATGCTATCATACTATACAATGTAGTATATAGTTATAGATATATAAAATGTAGTATATATATTATACTATAAGTTAGTATAGTAGGAATCGTACGTTCGAACGTTTCAAGTTAACGTTCGAACGTTAAACTAAGAGGCGGGAATTTTCCCGCTCGATTAAGGTATCTGTGTGATTATTCAGACGTTCGGACGTTTATACTATACGTTCGAACACCAAATCTGTTAACGTTCGAACGTTAGTTAAATTAGTGCGGGAGATTTCCCGCTCAAATATGGTAACACTTTCATGAAATGTACGTTCGGACGTTTAAGTTATATGTTCGAACGTTTATCTATAAATCTACAAACGTTCGAACGAAAAATTGTGATACATTCGAACATAAAATGAGGAAAGTGCGGGAACTTTCCCGCTAGATTTTATGTTATATCATAAGAAGGGTACGTTCGAACGTGTATTGTAAACGTCCGAACGTTCTGGGCGGGAATAATTTTAGAATATAACGTTCGGACGTAAAACTTAAACGTTCGAACGTTTAAACTAATAATTTTAGAACTTAATCAGTACGCGCACGGGAGGAAGCGCATCATTTCTTCTTCTCCCGTGCGCGCAACAGAAAGAGAGGGTCCTGCACAGAGAGAGAGAGAGAGAGAGAGAGAGAGAGAGAGAGTGAGAGAGAGAGAGAGAGAGAGAGTTAGAGTTAGAGAGAGTTGAGTTAGAGAGTGAGAGAGAGTTGAGTTTTGGTAAGAAAATATTTTTATTTCTTGTCTTTATTTAAATTTTATAATATTTATAGAATGTGTTTTTGTTATAGAATATTTCTAATAAGTTAGTGTTGTATTCTTTTGAAGGATTGCTTGTTTTGGGAAGTTTGAAGATTTTGATTTGTAAGAGGATATTGTGAGTGCTAGGTATATTTCTAAACTTTATCAATATGTTGTTGTGATTTGATGCTTACTCTTTATCATATTGTGATTATTGTTTGTATAGTTTGTAAGTTATTTTAAATATGTTGTGATATAAATTTGAAATATTGTGTTTATTATTAGAAATATATTGTCATTAGGCTTTGTTAATACATGTTTATTGCTTACTCAAGTTTAGAAATATGTTAATACATGTGGCATGTTATTTTGTGAATATATTGTGAGTTATTGTGAATATGTTGTGATATGGATTTGAAAAATTGTGATAATAATATTTGAAATTAAGTAATAACAAATAAAAGTAACTCTTTAAGAATTATAATAATTAAAATTATTGTATAACCATTGAAATTTAAGTATGATAATTAAATATTTATAATAATATTTGAAATTAAGTAATAACAAGCATAAAAGTAACTCTTTAAGAATGTTAATAATTAAAATTATAGTATAACCTTTGAAATTTAAGTATGATAATTAAATATTTATAATAATATTTGAAATTAAGTAATAACAAGCATAAAAGTAACTCTTTAAGAATTATAATAATTAAAATTATAGTATAACCTTTGAAATTAAGTATGATAATTAAAATTATACTTTAAGAATAATGATCTTGTACACAACGAGGGAATATGATCTTGAAGAAATGTTGGAATTTCAATTTAATTGCTTGACTGTCATAGTCTCTTCGGCCTTGAGAGTTGTCAAGGTCGGACAGTTTGTGACGGTTAAGTAATTAGACTAAAATTTAAACATTTCTTCAAGATCATTCTCCCTCGTTGTGTACAAGACACGAAACGTAGGGTCACATAATCTTCCATCCCTCTTTAGTTTAACAATATAACACTACTTGAAGGTGACATTGTTAATTTAAACAACATGGAGATATTGTTGTATGATTTTTTGCTAGATGCGTGTGACATTGCATAAATACCCTTAGACCCGTTTGGGAATCAGTGTACATTTATGTGTCCACTGATTCCTGAATTGTCCAGTGTGGACAGTTTGAGATTATATTATCTGTATTACACATTTTTGTTACTCGCTACTTTCCACGTTTAATATGAAGTTTCGGTATCTTCTTCTACTGTTCTTCGGGTATACTGTTCGTAGGGTCACAATCCCGATATTTGAACATGTATACTTGGAGAATTATGGGGAGGTGCTGCCGGAATTTCTACTAACGTGGAAATTAGTAGAGTGACGAGATTTGTGTAATATGGAGAATATAATCTCGAATGGGATAGGACCAACTACCTTATCAAAAAAGTAATGAGAATTGGAGCATGACATGCATGTGAATTTTCAATGTACGTGTTATTAATATATAGATGTTTTTAGAAATGGACAAAAATTGGATGCGTCTGGACGATAGACTTGGAAAGGATTACGTACCCTATGCATGTGGAGTAAGAACTTTCATTGATTTTGCACGGGCCTCTGCTGATAGTCGTGGTTACATTAAGTGTCCATGTCGAGGGTGTAAAAATTTGTGTGCGATAGGATTGGATGAAGTAGAGCGTCATATATTTGTGAACGGTATGGATCTGGGGTATACGCGATGGGTACTGCATGGTGAGCCGTATGAAGGGTCAGCAGATGTATTGGTCGATCATCACAATTATTTACGGCACATGAATGATGATTATGATGATGATGATGAAGAAGAGGTGCATGATGATGATGAAGATGTTATTGATGGAGATTCTGAAACAAGCATGGAAAATTCATCTGAAGAATAAAAGTACTAAATATTTTATTTATATAGGTGACTATAAAATATCTTAAATTTTCATAATTTCTTCTAATTAATTTTCTTTGATATAATTAATTATTTTAAAGAATGCCGCCAAAACGACAACGAAGAAATGTGCCTCCGCCAAGTCCAAGTCCTGAATCCATTGAGGACTCCCCACTCGAGGAATCCGTTCCTGAAGATCAAGCTAACACAGAAGAGAACAACAGCCAGTCGACACCTACCAGTAAGGAAATATTGTCGTTGATAATTATATATATAGTTAATACTTTTTTCTCAATAACTATATAATTATAATTATAGTATATCTATTATTATCATGTAGTTCATGCATCTGCACGTCGCGGTCGTGGCTATACACGTGGAATCTCTCTTGAAAAAAATAGAAGGCACGGTAAACTGAAGATCACAATTCCTGATAATTCCACTGGAGGAGTGGATGATAGTGCAGCAGCGCTTTCCTCCTATATTGGCACAGTAGTTTGAGCTTATGCTCCATTTTATGTGCGCTCATGGCGAGATGTTCCGAATGAGATTAAGGAGCACATTCGAAGTCGTGTGCTGGTGAATTTACTTTTCAGTACATTTTTTTCACTTAGATTAATATATTATATTTTTTACCTGATTCCCTTGTTAGGATGAATTCGACCTCGACTTTGGCCGTAGCGAGGATTTAAGAACCGTGAATGAGTTGATGGCTACACTATTCCGACGTCACAAAGGACGATGTCATGACCACTTCAAGAAGTTTGAGACGTTGGAAGAGGCTGCGCAGTCTCCTTTTCAGCAGATGAAGTTAGATGATTGGAGAAAGTGTTGTGATCTTTTCGCATCTCCAGATTATCAGGTATTTTACATTTATATCTTTTAATTATTTACATTCATATTCGTTTTATACATTATATGTATACATATTACAATTAACATTTTTAATATATTTTGTAGCACTTGAGTTCTACAAATGCACAGAATAGATCCGTTCTGACTGTCCACCATCGTGCCGGTTCAAGGTCATTCCACCGTCTTGCTGAAAAAATGGTAATTAAAAAATTATAGAATTCATTTATTTTCCTGATATTCTTTCTGATAAGTACTAACATTATCTTTTTAAAATTGCTAATATTGTCGCTTTGTTAGAAACGTGATGATCCTGAAAACTTTTCCTTCATTCATGTCTATGCTGCTGCTCACACTAATGAGCATAGTGAGTGGATGGATCCTGTCGCTGCAGATAATTATGTAAGCAGTGTTAATTTTGTTAAATAAATTTTTTATAGAACATTTTAATAGTTTATTTCTTATTTCTATTTCTTTTAATACGTTACTAATTATTTACGATCATTACCTTTTAAATTGCAGAACAAAATGTTGGAGATGCAGTCGACTTCTGCGGAATCCTCTCCTAGTGACATAGACATATTCACCCAAGTGCTCGGGCCGCAGTCTAGTATGGCAAGAGGTTTGGGACGATCTATCAAGCATAAATGTTCATCCTCCTCAACCTCATCGGCTTCACAAATTAATAATCTTACAGCAGATTTAGAAGCTGCACGGCGTGAGAATGAGTATATGAGGTCGAGACAGCAAGAGTTAGAGTCTCTCTTAGAACGACAGTCTCATTTAGAGACGCGTTTGCAGGACCAACAGAGAGACCAGGAGGAAAGAATACGCAGTGAAGTGCAAGAGCAAGTGCAACGAGAGATGATGGTGCAAATGGAGCGTGTTATGTCGTTGCAACAGAATCCCCGTGGGCGAGGGAAAAAGAAGAAATAAATTTTATCAATATTTCTGACTAGTTTTAATATCTAATTTTGTACTTTTATAAGACATTGTTACTTGTTAATTGGGTATGTAATATGATACAATTGGTATTTTGTTTTTAAATTTTATGAAATTAGTATTTCTGATCTGTACGTTCGAATGTAAATAAAAATCGTTCAAACGTTGGTTCACACTATAACAAACGTTCGAACGTAAATACAATTGAATCGTTCGAACGTTAAACCGACTAACGTTCGAACAAAGAACTTGCATTCGGACGCTCCTTTGTTTACATTCGAAATAACGTCCGAACATTAAACGTGTTACGTTTGAACATTTACGTTTACGTTCGAACAAATATTCGAACGTTTATTGTAATTAACGTTCGGACGCATTAACATTAGAACGTAAATATGATACGTTCGAACGATATCCAACAAACGTCAACTTCTCTCATTCGAACGCCAATCGGTCGGGTATAACGTCCGAACGTTTGATTTTACGTCCGAACGTGATTTTCTGTGACAGTTCATAACCGTCACAAAAAAGGAACGTTCGAACGTTGTACCGAACGGAACACTTCCAACCGTCACTAAAAATATTTTTTGTGATGGTTGAACAGTAAACCGTCACCAAATGTTTTCTGTGACGCACTTTAGGTGACGGTCATGGTGACGGTTTCAAACCGTCACCAAATATGTTTAGTGACGGTTTGCCATTTTTTTGTGACAGTTTCCTCTGTCACAAAACACACATTCTGTTGTAGTGTTTAAATGTCTCTGTGAAGAAAAGAAGATAAAACTACTTTTCCAGATGAAAATAGACGGACAGGAGCACGTGTGCACACCCAATCTCAGTGTGTGTGTGTGTGAGTGAGAGAGAGAGAGAGAGAGAGAACTTTAGAATCGAGTTACTAATCTTGAAAAGGCCTCACAAGATATGCGCTTACCATCTTGAAAGTGAACCTATTGCTCCATTGTTTGCAAGCACAGTTTCAGTTCACTGTTCTCAGCCGTCAGACCATTTGTATCTCTCAACTCAAACAAACCCGCAAAATAAATGTCATTGAAACTATCATATAAGCCTATGTTTTGAATTATACTAGAAATCAAATTGCACAGGTAGAAAGGAAAGATGTGCCAACACAACCATATATAGGCGATATACAAGTCTCTGAAACAGGACACATCTACTCCAAAACTAGAATCTGTGCTAAGCTAATGCCATTACCTGCAAGAGGGTCAGTTGAGCAGACAATGAAGTTGCTTCAGTTTGCAGTGTCTGCACCTTCCTTTCAAGCTATGCAATATATCGCATCTTCCTTTCCTTTGATCTAGCAGCTGACTGCCTGTTTGCCCAGATCCTATCACATGGAGCAAAAAGGAAATATTAGCATAACGTTTAAGTAAAACACAGCGATTACTTGGAAAAACTTGACAAGAGAAATACAACTCAGAGGGAGAGAGAGAGAGAGAGAGAGAGAGACCATAACAATAAATCATCTAATATTGACAACTAAAGGTACGTTTGGAAACCAAACCAAACTCAACTCATCATTATAACTTTTTAAAATATCAACACAAAATATAATAAACAATTCAACTTTTTCAAATCCCAAAATAATAATAATATTAAAAAATAATATTCTAACAATATTTTATCATCTCAACTCAACTCAATTCAACTCAGTTCAACATCCAAACGCAGCCTAAGTTACACTTTGGACAGGCAAATAGCAACTCTTGCAAGAGCCTCCCGCCCAACAGGACCAAAGAAAGGAAAGTGAATAGAATCCATGGCACCAACAAATTCAAACATCATTTTTTCCAATAGAATGGGCATTCACAATGAAATTGAGGTCTCCCATAAGAAGAGAAAAATAGATCCCTCAAAGAAGATACACAAAGTGGTATATACCCTTAAATTCAAAAACAAAAACAAAAAAGGTGGTGGTATTACAGAATCATAATCATGTCTGAAAATGAAACAAAAAGTGGGTAACAATTGAATCTGAGAAGTCATCTTTGCTATCTCATCCCAACAAACATATTAGAAAGACAATCTTAGAGCTGACAAAATAAAGACCTGTTATTCTGAAGAAGGAAAAATCTAATGCCAAAGGCCTTGTAAATAATAGAATGTAGGGGTGGGCGGCGGGGCCCTACCGCTTTTCTACCCGCCCTCCCCCCTTCCGACCACGCCTGGCTGGAGCAGGGGCCCCTGCCCGTCAGATGTGTGCTGTGGGGCATCCACTCGCATGTCAAATATATATATATATAATAGATTTGTAATGAAAGAAACAACGTTGTTCCAAATCATAACCCTAACTATAAGAGGTAAATTCTCTCTCACCTCTCATGTCTCTCCTTCCCTCTTCTGCCCTTCCCCTGCTCTCTTCTCCAGTTCTCCACTTCCCCTCTTCTCCCCTGTTCTCTTCTACCAGTGGCCACCATCCTCTCTTCTCTCTCCTTTCTTTTCTCCTATCTCTTTCCCCCTTCTCCTCCTCCTCCTCCTCCTCTAAGCCAGTTGAGGACTTCTCTCTGTTGTCATGGGTCATGGTTAGGGTTAGAACTCCATGGGCTGGATGTTGGGTGTTCTGTGGCCAGTGGCAGATCCAACAATTTTTCTCAGGGGGGCTAACTTTTTGACCACACGAGATGTTTATGTAAAATAAAAAAATATTACAAAATCATAAAGCATAACTGTATATAAAATTAAATCTCGATAATTTGTCAAATAACGTAGAAATAAAATTTTAAAAACACAACTTAATATCTGTTTCAGATTTTTTACGACAATTTTTCATAGAATAATATTCATTCATTATTATTTTTGTAAATATGAAATATTTAGAAATTGTTTTATTCATAGAAACTATCAAGTGATCTTTTAGAATGCCATGTTTCATTCTAATATATAACTAGTTTATCAAATTTCAAATAAAATCTATCTATTTTGGGGTCACATTAAGCATAGAATGCCACAATTGAGACTTTAAATAAACTTTTCCTTTCTCAATGAAGTTTAGAGGATAAAACATCTCCACTATTTTTTATATAAATCATCAATCTTAAATGGTTTTTCTTGTATATTCACTTTGGATTCTATATTAAGAAACTTAATATTGTATAATAAAAAACTTTGGGGTCAATGTTAATAGTTTATTATTTCTCCTAATCTTAGTTTTAATTTAATTTTAGTGGGGCCACATCCTTGAAAATAGATAATATATAGAAATTATAAAGAATCTACGAGTTATAGGAAAAAATTGGGGAGAGACATTTCTATGTTTATTGAAATTTTAAGAAATTTTAGAAAGCATATGAAAATAAGGAAATTATAAATTCTTTTGGGGGGACCAATTTCTATATACATGGAATTATGAATAAAATATAGGAGCTATTATGAATTTTGAAAAACTTTTTTTTTGTTTGGAAGCTCTATGTAGATCCGCCTTTGTCTGTGGCTGGTGGCTACGACTGTGGGTGACATCGTCACCGTGACGGGTTTGCAAGTTTAATTTTTATGTTTGTTTGCTTCTTTGGTTTTTTGTTGGATTTGTTAGATTCTTTTGATCTGTAAGTTTCTTAGGTTTTTGTTTGGGTTTGTAAGATCTGTAATGGTTTATGCGATTTTTTTTGGGATTTTTTGTACGATTTAGCAATACTAGAATGTTTAACAATAGCAATCATTCATAATCCACACGACACATAGATAAATAATTTTCTTTTTTGTATATTTATAAATGAAGAAAAAGATGAAAACCAAAATGTTACTAATACATAACTAAACATGAACAAGCAATTGTGCAAGAGAGAGACTCTTCATACCAACCATTTATGTTTCAATATAATAATTTATTGATAGATTTTAGAGTTGAGAGAAAGAAGAAAAAAATACCAATCCTCATCCTTAACTTCATAAATAAGTTTATAAAATTCTTCAAGAAACGATACCTCTTTGCATGCTTGGGATCAATTAAAGCAAGCTCTGCAAGCTTAGAGCACTCTCATTGGATTAGTTAAAGTTAAAAGACAATTTTGATGAATGTAAGAGAAATTTGACAATTAACTATTCTATTCATATAAATATCTACATTGG